>NW_022883059.1:0-250246 GCF_011952255.1 Bombus vosnesenskii
AATTGTATTAATGAATTAGTTTCTTCTAATTTTCGGTGAAAGATACATATTTAAATAAAATTGGAAGTTTTCGTTAATATTATTATTATATTTGTTGATTTTATAGAAATATATTCTATATTGAGAAATAAATTCAGTTGAATTCAATAAATAATTCATATATTTTTAAAATGTTTGTACTTAAAATATCCTGTGAATATCAATATTTTTTAGCAACTAAAAAAATACAATATCACTGACATGATATACAGGTACATATATACTGTATTACTCTACATACCGTTCAAATAGTGGTATGCAGATACCTGAGTATCTGTGATTGGGACGGGTCGAAAAAACTTTGACGAGAGGCGAAACCAAAAGTTACCGGATTGCCGGACGTGATTTAGGTATAAGCATAGCAGTTTAACCTATACCCTGTACTTCGTTAGTGGTTTAACTTCGGATCGGTTTGGCAGCCCCAGATTCAACTATGTATACATATACTTCATACATAAAGATGAAGAAGGCAAGTGACATGACTGCCACGGAGTGATTCTACATCTCTGGACTGGTGGAGATTTGTTAAAAAAAGATGAAATTCAAGATCAAAATTTTTTTACTTGCTTCGTTTACTTGCATCACGAGGACCAAATTTGTCAAACGAACCATGGATTGCAACTCAACTATTTTTTCGAAAAATGATGTTTTGTAAAGTTCCATTGGCTTTTCCATTGACATGATTTACGATATGTTTACATTTTACAGTCAGGCACAAAATAAATAACATGATATTAATGAGAAAACAGGAAATTATAATATTTCTTAGCACGTGAGATAGTCTACCTTAAATAGAATGAAGCAATTAACTTCATGATTTCATGAAATTACTTATTGTACAAAAAAGGACCTTTCAAAGAGAAGTTGAATGGCGTCGAAGAGAGCACGACTTAATGTTATTGGTATGTTCGCAGTTGGTCGACTATGTTTTTTTTTAAAATAGAATCGCATTTCTTTATGCGTTGGCCGATTCATCTCGTTATTTCATATAGGGAAGTATCGAGATATTCCTTCCAAAAACCGGTTAAAGATAGATTCATTGTTTCTGATATTTTGTTTAAAAAACAATTTATTATAATGTTTCTTGAACCAATTGTTTTTCGTTTGAGTAGAATACAATTGGAGCAAAAAAAGTTTAACTTTGAATTTCAAAATCTAGGTCAATAGTACGGCAATTTTTTTAAACAAATCTCTAGCAATTCAGAGATATAGAATCACGAGGTCATGGTCATGCCACTTAATTTCCTCATATCCTGTAATTATTAATTGTAGGAGAAGATGAAAAGAAATGCTGATAATAATCCTTAAACGAATAACTACCATATTTAACATTTGGAAGAAAGATTGTTTCTAGTTTGATAAAATATTTTTGAATTAATTACAAAATACTTTAATAACTTTATATAAAAGACAAAGTATATACAGCGAAAATAAAAAAAGTGTAGACAACTAAAAACACACTACATGCTACAAGCTCCATACAAAAATGCCAAATGTTTTATTGTTTCAAATTAGTGTATATTAGGTTGTCCCGAAAGGAAATAATAGATGGAAATAATAATAATATTTCCTTATAAAATGAAAGAAATTTTTGGGACAATCTAATACATGTTCATGTAAGTATATATTCAGATATAGCTATATATATTCATAAAAAAGTTCTTAAATAATAATTTTACTATATGAACATCATTCTATATTTGTAGTATAACTATATTTGTAGTTGTAAATGATAAGAAAAAGAATTAGTTGTAAGTATAAAAAATACGATTATAAAGTACTATAAAACACCATAGAGAATAAAAATATGTAATAATTAAACTATTGTACATATGTAGGTATAATATTATACATTGTCGTATTATCAAAAGAAGAATATATCTAGGAAAGTAAAATTCTCAGGAAATTGAGCTGAGCTAGAAAGTTCTTATCTATTTGTATAATGAATAATTAAATAATTTAAATTTAGATATCAATTTAATATCTAATTTAGAAAAAAGCAAACTTAATTAAATTTATATTAATAAATTTACATCGTTAGAAAATTTCTGAATGAATTGTAAATAATAACGTTGCAGGTAATTTAATTTTTGTATAACCAAAAGAAATGTTGTTTTACTATTTATTTTTATTGTTTTCCAAATTTTTCGGATTTGTGACAAAATATTCTTTGCAGCTATTTTTTATTATTAAAAATGATGTAAACAGATTTTGTGAATTAAAACAGTGTCTTAAAAAGTATAATTTTATTGAATAATTATCTCAATTCTGTCCTAGTAAATACAGTGCATAGTTACAATATGTTTACATTTTACAGTCAGGTACAAAATAATGTGGAATCAATTTTCACAGATATCTCAAAATTAACAATTTTCGAGATGTTATTTTTCCGTTAAACCAACGATATGATCACTGAAAATAATATTAGTAATAATGTTAAAACATACTATTAAAATAATACGATAATAGTAATGATAATAACTGTTTAGGTCAATAGGTTAAAGGGGATCTATCTTTTCCGAGCTGCAGTGAGATTGGTCTTGGAATATATCGAATGGTTAACCGAGAAGTCTGTAGTTGAAGAAGTCAGTGACGATATTACAATTAATATTCGGAAGGCACAAGAAAAAAAACACGAAAAGAAAGCTCTTACTCTAGAGGTTCAACATTTCTTTTCATTTATATGTATATATGTAACTAGACTGCGGATGTTTATGCATATAAAATAGTAAGCTTCAAGTACCAAATTATTGATTCCTAAACTATATAACAAGGAAAAGAGATTGTTTTACCATTTATTTTTCTTTTTCTTAGAATTTCGAGGGTTTCTGAAAACATATTGTTTATGCGTATTTTTACTATTAAAATGGGAGGTAAAGTAATTTTTGTGAATTAAGTTATAACACAGATATGCAAAATATTTTAGCAATATATTCCATGTAAATAATATACCGAATATTATATACGTAATAATATCTAGTAATAAATATTTAATAATGTTTTTACCGTTATTTTAGTCTATGTAGTTTGTGTTATAAAAATACGAGCACTTTGTTCAAATGTACAGTTGTAAACTGATAACATTTGTATGTAATATATAACGCTTGTCCACTTTTTCGACTACTCGTTTTACAAAGGATTTAAGAAAATTTTAAATACACTTATCTCTTATTCATTCTCTAACAATCTATAAATAGTGCAGGAAACAAATCTCTGTTTAACTTCTGCTTTCTCAGTTCTATTCTTTGGAAATATGAATTTGTATAAACATCCGTAGTTTATTTATAATATGAAATACAATAAAACTACAAATTGTTGTTAATCATAATTCATCGAAATAATTTAGATAAAAGTTACACTTTATATTTAAGGATCGTTCTTATTTATTAACGAGGCCAGAAGACCGATCATCGGACGACAGAAAATATATATATGAATTATTTAAAAAGTTTCGCGTGTTCAAAAAATATCCTGAACATTTGAGAGAAATTTTAGCGGGGGTATGCTTTTATCAATATTTACGACCTGATCGCGTAATTGTGCGACAAGGTCACGAAGCTGAAAATCTTTACTTCATTATAAGCGGAGAAGTCGGTGTATCGAAAATAGTTGTTGATCGCTGGACTGGTACGTAAAATAAATTTTCCTTTATATAAGTCTTCAAATTCTCCGTAAATATAAATTACAGACAAAAACAAAACTTTTCGAATTATGTAAAGCAAAAGAAATCTATATCGTATTTATAGTCGCCCTGCAATATGTTACAAATTTACTTTGTTTTGTAAAGTTACAAATAACTACATAAACTAACAAACGAAGTTTTAAATACAATATCTCTATTCTTTATTGCCGCCTTATTTTGACTTGCACAAGGATTTCTTAAATTTTCTGAGCAGAAGTAGTTGTGTTATAAAAGCGTAAGGAAACGTTATAAATTTTATTTGTGCTTAGGTGAATCGGAAGAGGTTAATATGGGCATCCAGAGTTCTGGCGATATATTCGGTGAAGTCGCATTGTTGCATGAAATACCAAGATCAGCAGCAGTATTTACAAAAAGTATGTATGTACAGTAGAACTACATATTTATTGCCTGTATTTTATTATAAATTTATCTACCATATAATATTGAAAATAATCTTGTATCGTTAAGTTTTAATATCAAGTCAAGTTAATATTATTATTAGATTGTGAATTATTATGAATTCGTGCAACATTTAAGGATGCAAGGATGTATAGAATGCATATGTAGCAACACTCGACAATAAACTTCCCAACGGTTTCTGTCCCGTGGCTCGCTACACAAAGACCCTATTCTTCGGATAAAATGATTGCCAGATGTCCATAATACATCCTCACAGTATATTTTCAGCTAGCCTAAGGACCCGCTATAAATCTTAGGATTTATTTAGCTAAGCTTTTGTTATTAAATAGGTGTTGAGGTTCGATATTTAATTGATTCACACAGATTTAGTTTTGTATACTCTGTATTTCGTCATCATGTACAGCCATTACAACACGCCAGATACTTTCTGATAATTGACAAAAGAGCGTCGTTAATAATCGTACCAACTCTGCATGTAGGAACTAGTGATCATACCAACCTAACATTTATCTCAACACTCCCCTTTGATAGTTTTTACAAGCCCTATAGCTGTGGTAAAATATAGAGTCTTAATCCTGTTTAAACCTTTGGTAAGAATATCTGCAACATTCTCAGAATTTGGTACATAAACATAATCTAAAATACCCTCTAACACGCAATTCTTAACATAGAAGTAACGGATTTGAACATGTTTAGAACTCTCAGCGATTACCTTGTCACGTAAACTTGAGGGTTGGGTGATAAAATAAAAATAGTTGAGTCGTAACACAACTATTAATTTTGTTTTAATTGAACTTTATTACAAATTCAGCAATCAAACTGGAATACGCACTGAATTAATGTAAATCACAATTCACTCCAACCACGTTATGTAAAACTTAGTTACAATGATACGTTAAGTACGCGATTGTTATAAGGGTAGAGACCGGTAAAGGTATGTTGACTATTCTAAGGATACAGAATAAGTGAGTTTTACTGACGATACTGTGTCTGAGGAAAGTTAGGGGTGGGTGTGTCTAAGGACACGGGACTATCCGATTTGTTGATGAAAATTTTGGTTAAGAAAGTGAGGGCAGTAGACACCGTTTCCGATTGGATAATAAGACGGACCAGGAAGGGTTTTAGCCGCCCTCGTGAGAAAGTTGCTAACGGAACATACCAGACGCGAGGAAAAATAAACTTTCCGTATTAACCCGTAATAAACAATAAACGTAAAAGGAAACCTAAGACAAGAGGTATTAGCTTGGTCTGAAGGACCTTAACTATGAAAATTCCAAGACCCCCGGTACTTAGGACTATTGAGGGTACGCGCCAAGGATGTGCACACATCTGGGTGCCATCTTGCTCGCGGTGTGTGGCCTGGTCTCTGATGTGAATTGACGTTACAACCTCATCCTTGGACCATGAAATAGTTCCAATATTGTCATAGAAAATTTTGCATAGGCGGGGACAATATGACAATTGACCTAACTCCCTTAACAGACTCTCCACACAGTCCCCTTGTTGTCTCCTGCATTGCTACAAATTCTGCTTTACAAGTCGATTGTCAGTTCGCTGTTGAGTGCCAAGGCGTGCAGACGTGTGTCTAGTGCTCTGTGAAGTTCGTAAAACAACACGTGACGCCCATCCGTCGAAAGTGAACACAGCCAAGTGTTTCCTATCTTTTTAGAGAAAAATTCCTACGCTCCTAACCTCTACCCGAATCATAGCCTCATAGCCTCTCGACTAGTTATTCAACTTGAATTAACTAGCTCGATGATGGCCCAGGTATTACGACCAGGCTCTCCTGAGCAAATCCACAATTGCTCAGGAGAATCAGCTTGTAAAATAGAATCAGCTAAAATAAACACAAACGCCAACCAGAACGAACAGTTACCAAACCAAGTAACCACATACAACAGATACGTAATATTGGAATCCTTAAACGACCCCATGGAAGTTGCAGACCCACCAACAATTTGTTGATTTGATATTTGAATGATATTTGTTGATGATGTCATCGACATACAAACAATGATTAAGTCCATACAGAAATATATCTGTAAAGAGGACTAACTTAAAGATAATCAACAACAAAGTCAAAATCCTGCCGAAAAACCCAGACGCATATAGAAGGCTCACAAAACTACTAAAGACCATGAATGCCAACTTCCACACATATCAAACTCAAACAAGAAAGACCTTTCCGAGTGGTTCTACGCAACATCCACCACTCAGCAAACTTAGATGAATATAACTTCTACTATACCCAACATATCAGTGGAAAAGCCCACGGCGGCACCGGAATCATTATCAAATCCAGCATTAAGCACTACGAACTTCCATCATTCCAGAAAGACTACCTCCAAGAAACAAACGTAGCAATAGAAGATTGCCATGGTACAATCACCACTTCAGCAGTATACTGCCTTTCCAGACACTCCATCGCCAAAGAAGATAACAACCTTTGATAACTTCCTTGATGCTCTGGGCAATAGATTCATAGTTGGAGGAGCCTGTAACGCCAAACATACCCAATGGGACAGTAGACTTATCACAGTAAGAGGCAAAAATCTCTTGAATAGCATAAACACCAACAGACTCAACTACCTCACCACATATGAACCCATATACTGGTCCACTGACACTAACAAAATACCTGATTTACTTGACTTCTTTATAACTAAAAATATTTCGCCAAAATATGTCCAAATCAACTCCTCGGCGGAACTCTCTTCAAATCATTCCCCCGTTATTGCAACAATTAGTTCAACAATTATCGAAAATCCACCTAATGGCTTTATTCATAACCAACTCAACAACTGACAGCTCTTTAGAGATGTCTTTAATCATTCAACATCAGCCTTAATTTCCCAAAAAACAAATGAAGATATTGAAACAGCCACGGAATACTTAAACACCAGCATAATGAACGCTATCCGCTCTCCCACACCTACTAAGAGTTATATCAATAAACATGAATACTCCCATCACATATTAGAATAAATCGCAGAAAAACGTAGACTTAGAATAGTATGGCAGAGTCATAGAACACCTGACGACAAACGCAAGCTAAATAACGCAACTAGGAATTTAATCAAAATCATTACAAACTATAAAAATGAATGACTCAGCTTACCTACTGCACATGCGACATCAGAACGGCTTACAGTAGCGGCATACATTCTGTTCATACAACTCATTGTCAAAAGGTTCATCACACTCAACATCAAAACCAGCTTCACACTCCTTACCTAGTGGTGTTGACACTCCAGTCTCATTAGTAATATCAAACAAATCCAGCATTTAGCTTATTTGCACAGATTGGTCAAACACAACAGTAGTGCTGTTTGGCTTACTCAAATAGATGGACGAGAATTGAGTATCAGTACCCAGCATCCTAACATTTAGTTTTTCCTTAATACTAGCCTTGAGCATACCGATCGCAGTCTTTGTTCCAAACTCAAGAATGTCATCCATATACACCGCGACAATTACATCTTTGCATACATTCACATACACACATGGATCACTCAGACATGGTTTCAGATTCATACCCTTCAGAATACTATTAATATGTTTGAACCACATTCTTCCAGCTTGCTTCAGTCCATACAGGCTCTTCTTAAACTTACATACATATTGAGTCCTGTCCTTTCCTGGTATTTAAAAAAATTCAGCTTGCTCCATGTATATGTTCTCATCCAAAGGACTGTTGAGGTATGCACACTCTACATCAATGTGTTCATAGCTTCACTCATCCTCAGTACACAGAGCAAGTAAAATTTTCAGAGTCCTACGTTTCAATTGGGCTGAATGTCTTCGAGTAGTCTATCCCAGGTCTTTGCCAAATCCTCTGAGCTACAAGTCTAGCCTTATATCTATCAGAATCCCTTTTGCCGGCAAGGGCCCACTTACAGTCAATGATATTTTTATTCAATGGTCTTTGCACTATATCCCACACATCTTTATTCACGAGATTGTCCAACTCCTTCAACATTGCCTCTGTCCACTTTTGAGCATCGGGTCCCCTCAGGGCTTCGTACATATTAATTGACACATACAAACTTTGAGTTTTACAAACCGTTGCAACATGAGCGCAACTGTTACAACTCTTTGGCTTATGTAGTCTTGCTGACCTTCTAGGCACAATCGGTACACTTACAGCCTCTTCCTGAACCTTCTGATTATTTTCATTAATTAAATTATCCATGAAAAAATCAACTTGTCCCTCATTATTTTCACCATTACTTTGGACCTCAATATCAATTGGCTCAATTCCCTTTTCATCTTTTGATCATTTGTGTCTCTGCTCTTCGGCTTCGCGCCATCTTTGTTTTAGTATGGCCTGGGTTTCCATTGTCTTCTAGTCCCTAACGCGCTACCTTGCTCGGACGACTCCGCAACCGCATCAATTCTTCTTTCTTCGCGTAGAAGGTCGACCTTCACCGCTCTCGAGGTCAGATCCTTATCAATCTTTGTTATTCTGACATACGTTGAATAATCTTTTTTTTTATATTTACGTGGAGGAAATCCGCACGGACGTCAGGCCGCTTCTGGGGAAAGCGGCGTGGTAGTGTCGGACTCCAACCAACTAAAATCTCCACGATGACCATCACTGCTGCGATCGAGAGAGGCCCGGGAACCGGTGTGAGCGTCGCAACGCCCCCCTCCCCCCCGCGCCTAATACCACCGCTGATGGAACGGTGTGTGGCCACTGTCACACCGCGCCTCATCGCCGGAGCTGCCGTGTCAGGCAGCCCGGTTCCCCTACCGGACTGTTTGGCGGCCCCGAGGCTCTGAGCCGCCAGCGCCTAAGCCCCAACCCCACCGGGGGGTGCGCTTCGCCAACGCCACACGGAGTTCCCAGGCGACACCCATCCAAGTACTATCCGTGCCCGGCGCTGCTTAACTTTCGTGATCTGGCGGGAACGGGTGCTTTTTTTTTTTTAAGCTGTTTATTTAAAACCCAATATACAATTTTGAATACATTATAGTGTTCACAATAAATGGTGAATTTATATAATGGTATCTTAGGCAGAGGTACCGATACGCAACGGTACTACGTAGCCATGCTGTAATATGTTGTTGACGCTTTACATTTTTCGTGTTGGATATATCTTTTGGTTTAAGCCGCTGGAGGAGCGGAGCTTCTATGTGATTTTGTTCTTACTTGTTGTTTTTGTCCTGGAAACTGGGTCGCAAAACAGGACGCCTCGGTAGTATATTTTTGGGTGCTGTGGTGTTTGGGAGCGGGGTGGGGTAAGGGGAGGGGGAGGGGGAGGGGGATATTGAATAAATAAGTTTCTTTTAAAAGAAGGCGAATTGCAGTGATTACAATGTTTGCACCTGTGTTGTACGGGGGCAGAATTGAGTTTTATCGGTTTAGTGGATTTTCTCTCTTATTTTATTATGGATTCGGTATCCACTAATATTTTTTTGAATTTTTTCTATGTTTGTCTTTGGTGTCTTTCAGAGGGAGGGCCATGTTGTATCTCCATCTGGTGTCTGCGGACTGGCCATCTAGGTTTTCTTCGTAAAGTATAGTTTGGGTCCCTATTTTTCTTTTTATATGGTAAATTATCGGGATGTTATTTTGGTCTTGTAGGTAGTTTTTTCCGTCAAGGTATGGGAAAGCTTCTGGCGGGATGTAGCCTGTTGTCAGAGTGCTTTTGTAGTATGTATCATTTGGAAATAAGCAACTGAAGATTAAACTATTTTCTTTTATCTTTCCCGCTTGCGCGAAGTGGTTTCGTATTAGCTTTAGGATGTGACAGTCTATGCGGTGGACGTGGGCTAGGTCGTATATTATTTTGTTTTTTATATATTTTTTGAATCCGCTGTGTTCGGATCTGTAGGTACTCAAGCAGGCTCTGATGCATTTTCTTTCGAATATGCGAATTTTTTCCATTTGGGAGGCTGATATGTTGTACCAGATTGGGCAGCCGTAGGTTATGATCGGTCTGATTAGTGCTTGATAGCATAGAATTTTTACTTTCCTGTCGAGATGTTTGGAGTGGAATAGATTTTTCATTTTCCAAAATGCTTTATTGGCCTTGGTAAGTTGAATTTCGGTGTGCTGCTTGTAATTTAATTTGTAGTCTATGTTTACCCCTAAGTATTTTACGCAGTTTTTGTGTGGTATGAGGGCCCCTTTGTCTGTTTTTTCTCTTATCTGAAATTTTTTGCAGTGTTCTCTTTCTATTGGGCCGATTTCACTTGACTTGGGTCTAAACAGTATGGTTTCGCATTTGCTTATGTTGATCTTTAGTTTCCATGCGTGGTAATAGTCGTTTATTTTCTCAAAAAGTTCTTGAAGTTCCGTTTTTATAGTTTTGGTTTTGCGGCCTGTTACGTATATGATTAGGTCGTCTGCGAAGGCTATGGAGCGTTTATGGGTGGATGTATTGAGATCAAAGAGGTTTAGTAAGTCACTGTTGTAGATACTGAAGAGTAACGGGGAATTTACTGTACCTTGTTGTAGACCGTTTTTTATGGAGAATTCTTTGCTTGATGAGTGTGAACCTTCAGTCATTACGAATGTTCTGTTTGTGATCATGTCCCAGACCATTTTAGTCAGGTGTTTAGGGAACTTTTTTTTGTTCAGTTTGTATATGAGACCTGGGATCCAGACTGTGTCGAAAGCTTTTTCGAGGTCTATTAGACAGGCGGCTACTCGTTGTTTTGCGTTTAGGGCCCAGCAGATGTCCGACGTGAGTTTGTTTATTGCGTGGATTGTGGAGTGTTTGTGTCGGAAGCCGAATTGGTTCTCTGGGATTATGTTGTTTTTTGTGCAGAAGGAGGTTAGGGGGTTGTTTATGGTTATTTCAAATACTTTGCTTATGTTGGGGAGGAGACTTATGGGTCGTAGGTTTGCGGGCGATGAGCCGTCTTTGTTTTTTTTTGTTATGGCTATCAGTTTGGCTTTTTTCCATTTTCTGGGGAAGTATGTGTTGTTTAGAGCATTGTTGAAGAGTACCGTGTAGTACCATTTTATTTTGTTCGGTAGGCGCTTGAGTAGGGTGTTTGGGATGCCGTCGAAGCCGGAGGATTTTTTGTTGTTTAGTTTGGAGAGGATTGTGTTTAGTTGATTGTAGTTTGTGAAGTAGTTTATTTCTGGATCTGGTTGTTTGGAATTGTCTGCGGTGTTTTCGTTTGAGAATGTGCAGACTGTTTTGTTTAGCATTTTGTCTTGTTCCATTTCATTTTTGAGTTTGTTTGTTTCGGCGATGATAATTCTGTTTAGTTGTTCTCGGCCCATGTGTTCGTTTTGCATATGTATTTTGGAAAAGTGGGTGCCGATGATGTCTAGTTTTTCTATTGTTTTGGGTATTATGAAGTTGCCCTCGGTGTCTTTGATGGTGTTGTGTATCGTTATACCTGCTTCTTGGATGAGGGGGGCATTTTCTGGGGGCAATTTGAGAGGTGGGGTGGGGCCCCGTTCTTTTGGTCTAAAGATTTGATTTATTTGTGGGAACATGTTGGCTGAGTCGTTCTTGGAGATGTTTTTTATTTTGTTTGTCCAGTAATGGTTTATAGAAGTTGCGAATTCTTGTTTCAGTTGCGTTTTTATTCTGTGTAGTAGGAACTTTAGGAATTCTAATTCTTCTCTTTTGTCGTAGGAATAGTTGAGTTTTATATTGTTTATTTTGGACAGTATGTAGCTTTTATCTCGCTGTAGATCTTTTATTTTATTGTTTATATAGGGCTCGCATGAATTTTTTTGTTTTATGATTGGCACGGATTTTTGGAGAGCGATTTGTGTGTGTTTTTCTATTTCGTCTAAGAATGAGTCGATTTGTCTGTTTGTTAGGTTGACGTTGTTGTAGATCTTTAGGTCGCAGTTTTGTTCGAGTGTGTTTTGGAACTTTTTCCAGTCCGTCTTTTTGTAGTTGTACCTGGGTGTCTCGGTCTGGGTTTCGAGTGTTAGGAAGTCAGATGTGTTTTTGTTAATTTGAAATACTAGGGCGTTATGGTCACTGTCAGAGGCTAAGGTTTTTACGGTATTATTTGGACGTAGGTTTTGGAATTTTAGTCGCGCATCTGCTAGGCATATGTCCAGGTATGAGCCTCCTTTTGGGTAAAAGGGTAGCTCGGAGCTGTATAGGTTTGTTTTGTAGTGGATGCTTTTATTGTCTAGCCAGTTTCTAATGAAGTTGCCTCTCGTGTTGTTTATTTCGTTTTTCCAGCTTGTATGTTTCGCGTTAAGGTCTCCTGCTATTATATAGTAGTTTTCCGGTTTATTGAGCTGCAAGAGTTCGAAGAGGTTATTGAATTCGCAGTTAAATTCTTTCTGGTTTCCGTGGGTTGCGTAGGCTGCAGTGATGAATAAATTTTCCTTATTGCTTATTTTTATTTTTATGATCGTTGTTTCTAAGGTTCTGAAACTTGTTATTTTGTCAATTAGGATCGTTTTGTGTTTTATGGGGTTTTTTATGAGGATCGCTGTTCCTCCTCCTTGGCTGGCGTTCGGTCTGTCGTGTCTTATCATGGTGTAGTTTTTGAAGTGTACCTTGTGTCTTTTGTTTAGTTTTGTTTCTGAGATGAGTACCATATCGGGGGCTTCTTTATTTAGTAGGGTTAGCATACTGTATCTTTTTTGGTTTGAGATTAAAGAGTTAGCATTTATTGCGATTATTTTCAGATGTTTTAGGTTAAGTTTATGTGTTTTTTGCTGTGATTGTTGGTTTGGCGTGTTTTGGTTATTCGTCGTCTGTGCTATTGAAGGTGCTGAAGATGGCGTCGAACCTTTCTTCGTGCGTTGATAGGGTGTTTTTTATTTCGTTTAATTGCATTTGTTGTTCTTTTAACGCTTGGAGGATACCTTTTTTAAAGTCTTCGATAACGTTTATGATGTTTAGATGGGGGGAGTTATCGGTTGTGATTGGGCTTTGGCTTGAACGCGGATCTAAGTTTGCTGATTGTGGGAAGATTTTGGTTATTTGATTTGGTGTTGTTTGCTGCTTCGCTACGTCGGAGAACTTTAGTTCTGGGATGTATTTGCGGCTTATTCGGGCAATCCGTTGTGTCTTTGCTTCTTTGTCTTTTTTGATTTTGTCGGCTAGCTTTTTACGAAGCTCTACGAGTTTGGGGCAACCTTTGTATGACGCGGGGTGTCCGTAGTTTTTGCAGTTGACGCAGAATATTTTGTCTTTGGTTACTGCGTTTTCCCTTTTTATTTTACAGTCGCCTGGGCCATGGGGCTCACTGCATTTAACACAGCGGTAGTTTAGGTTGCAGTTTTGCGCTGTGTGGCCTAGTCGCTGGCATTTGTGGCATTGAGTTATGTCATCCTGTTTTTTTATTATTTGTTCCCATTTTATCTTGTAGTAGTTAAAATGGTTTATTTTTAGTAGCTTGCTTATATTGCTGTCGGGGGATAGCTGTATTATGTAGATTGGGAGCAATATATTGTTCTCCCTTGATTTTTTTGTCGTAAATCGTGAGACTTTTGTAAACTGGACGTCGTCTATTTGTAGAGCTTGTAGGTCTGTGAGTATTTCTGTTTCCGTGTAGCTATTGTCTAAGCCTTTTAGCAAGTATGTATGGTGTTTCTCTATTTTGGGTGTGTATGTGTAAAAGGTTGTGTTCGCTGAGAGGAGTGTTTGCTTCGCTTTATGGAAGTCGGGTAGGTTTTGGAGGTAGAGTGCGTGTTTACCTGCGTGTATTCTTTTGATGTGAAATTGTTTAATGTCCGCTACTTTCTCTATGAGCGTTACGGTGTCCTTGGGGTCTTGTAGGATTATGTTGATGGATGGCGGCCTGTTGTCTCTTGTGGTGGGTGGGGTGCTCGTGCGTTCCTCCGCGGAGCGTCCGGTGGGGCGTCCGTCCGGTGCTCGGTCCCCCCTTGGCGGTGTTGGAGGCGCCGGGCCTCCTAGGTTGTACGGTGGGGTGCGTCGCCCTTGCTGCGCCGATTGTTCCGATGACGTGGTGAGACCGTGTCTTCCCGTTTTGCCTCGTAATGTTTCGTTTTTCTTTCTTATTTGTTCTAGCGTTGATTTCCAAGTGGGGTAGCTTGATGGTCCCGGTTGTGGATGGGGCTCTGGTTCAGCTTGTAATATGCTGAATCTATTTTTTGTTACTATCGCTGGAGGCGAAGTAGCTCTTGTGGGCTTCATGTTTTTGGTTTCGTTAGCCTTTTCTTCTTGGTTGGGGTGATGATCTACAACTGTGTTTCCTGGGACGGTTGCTAGACTTTTTGCCCTGGCAACCAGGTTAGGTTGTGGGTTGAGTTTCCGCGTCTTTTGCGCGGGGAGTCTTAGGATACTGTTGATTTCCCTGGCTGTTTTATGTATAATTATTTTTCTCTTGGAGGCTTTTTTCATTGGGTCTACGGTGGGTTCCGTTTCGTTGCTCTTGGCTTCATAATCGGTGGCTTTTATTTTTTTGTACAGTTTTATTTTGTCTTATCTTATTTTATTTTCTTTTTGTTCTTATTTGTATTTATGGAGATGATGTCGATGCCGTATTTTTCACTTTTTTGTCACTATTTTGTCACTTGGTCCTTCTACTTTAGTGGATGTTAGTCTACTCCGACGCGCGCTCCGAGGGGTCCGTCCCGCTCGGTGGTCAACAGTCGACTGCGGCGGGAACGGGTGCACTCAGCGCGGCTAGGGTGTTGGCTACGTTGAATAATCTGGATCTGTCACAAGTCCAGCCAAAATGAAAGATTCCACAATGTGATCTTCAAATTTAATACCGACTTTAGACAACTTGTCACACAGAACTTGGATTTTCCCACAGTACACAGAAATATCCATGCTGGGCGTCTTCTCGATAGTGCCCAGTTCCCGCAGGCACAAGGCAATGTACATCGATGTGGATCTCCCATGGATCTCTTCCAGTGCTTTCCAGCACTCCTTCGCCGTTTTCAGACCGCTAATGTCCGTGAGATACTCGGGGCGAACGTGCCGGAAAATGCACGCACCTTGCTATCCAGTTTGACGTACTCAGGTCTCATCCTTTCTACTGCAGTCAATCCTGAATCCACCGCATCCCAGCAACCCAGGAAAACCATAGAAGCTTCCGTCATCGTCTTCTAGTACTCATACAGTTATCCTTATTGAGAATTGGATTCATGTCCTTGTCCACATCGCTCATCTTGTCCTGATAGGCCATGGTGTGGCCTTTTCTCGGATATTCACAGAAACAAAACTCGACAAATAAATATCTTTAATAGCACAGTTCGCCGTCCTGGGTTCATAACCTGTTATTCAATACGTTTTGAGGTTCGATATTTAATTGATCCACACAGATTTAATTTTGTATATATGTATTCTGTATTTCACCGCCATGTACAGCCATTACAACACACCGGATACTCTCTGATAATTAACACGTGGCGGACGCGCAAACGAAAGAGCGTCGTTAGTAACCGTACCAACTCTAGGTACATGTAGGAACTAGTGATCACACCAATCTAACATTTACCTCAACAGGTTTTTTGAACGGACAAATAGCTTTTGTCTCACCAGTCCCTAAGTCTATCACCTACTACGGGAAGATACGAGAAATCTGCTTTTCTCACGATGCTTCCCGCTAGTAACTTTCTCTCAAGGGCGGTTAGCATCCTTCCTCAACCACCAACATAGAAATTAACCAATTAACAGCAACGTCCATTTCCCTTACTTTCTGAACGAAGGCTTTCCTCGACGAATCTTATGATCTCGTATCCTTAGACACACCCCATCATAGTTTTCCTCTGCAGTATCATCGTGACGGAAAATCAGTCGTTGGACGTCAGTCCGAGTTGCTAGTTGGTAGTTAGCAGAAATAATTGATCCGAGTTTCTCGACATCTTAAGCAATCATCATTCGAACTTGTAATTCCACGAACCGCTAATAGTAATCGCGAGTTCTACGTAAAGTGTACATATACGGTATATGTTAATAAATATATATTGCTAACAATACTCAAGTGTTCCTTCTGCACCTATCACGACTTATCCACCTCACATATAATGTACAAAAATATATAAAATATCCAAAGTTATAATTTTTAATAGGTAAAATGGATCTCTCTTCAAGTTCTGCTTCTTTAGTTGAATCTGTGAAAATATAAAGCATAAACAAAATAAAACAGATCCACATTATATATCTCAGTAATTTTGTTACAAAGCAATATCTCGTTGCTTTTGATGATACGAAGAAATGTTTAAGGAATGAATTGCTTGCTTCCAAGAGACAAATATTATAACACCAAATATTTCTTTTATGATTATATTTTTCGAGATTTAGATGTTTCCGTAACTTTTCAAAATTGAATCTTATACCTTTTGATATATTATTCGATACGTTTTTTCATTTTCTATACAAAAGTGTTAAAGTATTTGTATCCTAAAATACTTAATTTAAGATTAGTATTATATAATATATATTATATATAGAAAAGATATATAGATTGTTATATAGGGTATAAAAAACGTATCTATAAGTGTTAGGTGAACTGGGAAGCGAACGGGACTTTTAAAAACGTCAAAGACCTAAATTCTCTGGCGGTGTGCCCAACACAGTGAAAATAGGAGAAATCGCGAGTCTAACAATTTTGCTGGATTCGGATTGATGAACATGTAACAACCATTTTGTGCGACGGAAGAGGATAACCTTCAATAATCGAGACAAAAATATGCCGTACGGGTCAACGAGGAAGTCTTGTACAACTGCAGATAGTTAGGTAGCGGACAATGAACTTTGATTTTGATGGATGAGACTAAAGTTGCTAATTCGTCGATAACTATTTGCTCAAGAATGAGGTAGTCACTATGCCTTTATGCGCTCCTCTCCTCTACTGTCTGTTTCCGTAGCCACAGCGTTTTCTAACTGCGTCACGTTGACACCCAAAAATAGCAATTTCTCCTCCTTTCGTAGCAGGCTATCCTGCCTGCACGAACAATAGCGCGTATGTGGCGTAGTATTTCAGTCTATTCCCCTTAAAGTTAGATAAAGTTAGAGTTTGTACGAAGATTAAGGAGCTAAATTTGATAAACCTCTAACTTTAAGCGATATATACTGGGTGTACTGCTGTAATCAGTGAAAATTTATCGCCAGTTTTTAACAACTGATATACGGAAATATATAAGGTTTCATTAAAAAGTAAGTTACGAAAATATTTAAATCTCGAAAAATGTAACCATGAAGAAAGAATGTTTCGCATTATAATAAGCTGTCCTCTTGAGTCAAACAAATCGTTCTTTAAGCGTTTTCTCGTGTTACTAAAAGTAACGCAGATATATTGCTTTATAGCAGAGTAACTGAGATTGTAAAAATATGCAAAATATACAAAAATATTATATGTAAGAAACATAATCTTGTTTTGCTTATAGCCGCAGTAGATTTGATCCGCATTCCTCGCTTGGAATTCGATGACGTTTTGCGGTCTTTTTTAAAAAAAGAGTGGGACATATTGCAGGATGCGTTAATACATTTCAATTATTTTAAATGTTGGGACGAAGAAACAATACGAGAATGTTGTATTCTCAGTAAATTAAAGGATTTTCAACCTGATGAGGTATAAAATTACATTGCATAAAATAATATTCATAATATTACATAATCACAGAAAAACGAAAATTACGTATTCTTACATTTGTTATATTACATTAGTAACTAAATACTTCATAAGTGCTCGCGATGGGACGATGCTAATACAACAACGAAATTTTGTATTTTCAGTTCTTCCGTAATAAAGATTTCATTATCGTACTAGTGATATTTTTCTGATTAAAACGAGACCAAATACTATTGAATACTATACTAATACTATTGAAGCGGAATAAGTGTAAATGGAATGACAAAATAATTATTTAAGGTTTTGTTAGGTGATGGTAAAGGAATGGTGAATCATGTCCATTTCCTATTAGAAGGTGAATGTCGTCTGATAGAACACATGATTGTTCGTAAAACACATTCTGTTTATGGAACTGAATACGAATTATACGATCCTGAAAAGGATAATGCAAAGAAGGAACCCAGATTATTAAAGAGCTTAGAAATGGCTACAAAGATGAACGAATTGGAATACGAATATGAAACTACCAAAGTATGTTTTATATACTTATGATACCTAATAATAGTGATAAATGTAATTTGTAATAATATACGGGGAATAGGACTAAATTTTGTATTTTTTATTTTATTCTTATTTTATTTACTTGTATTTTAGTTCTACAGCCTACTATAAGAAGACTATTAAAGATTTAATTCCTGTCAAAACATTCTTTTCTTATAGTAGATAATTTATCAGTACTTCGCATTTGTAGATTAAAATCGGACTTCTGTATAATGTAATAATATATATACAATAATACCGAATGTATTTCATACTATAACTTTTCACCTAATTCTAAAGGCAAATGGCATAGACGATGCTATCGACGGAAGTCGAGATTTCATAGATTATGCACAGCTCTTACTATCATCGAAAGCAACTGATAGGAGAATGGATTTTGAACGTTCAAGCGTCATTACAACTACATTATTAGACGTCGTAAGTACGACACCGGCAAATATTATTACATCTTCATATTATTTAAGACAAAGAATGCAGGCAAGGAAGTTGAATGTAAGTACAGTCAGTTACAAAAATCTATATTCGTACGTTCTTTAAATATAACGTACTTTAACTACTTTCATCTTCTTTATTAAGAAAAAGAAAGGGAAAAGATATAAAATACTAGAAGTAAAATATATTAGCATTGGAAAAATTTATGGTTTTGCCATTTCTAACGTAATTTTATCTCAAAATTTTTATAAATTTTGTTTTAATTTTTTAATTTCTTTTTAGAAATTTAGTAATTTTATTGATATGTAAGTACCGCGACTGACTGTAAATAGAAAATTTGTAAGTTGGACATTGATTTTGACAACATATAAATCTACAGATCAATGAATGGCAAAAAATTACGGATGTAGCAGAAATGTTAATGAGAGAACCTTCATCAACCTCTCAGCAACGTTATCCGACTGACGTACGTACAATATTTATGCAAATTTGTACGTTTAACAGGGGTGCGTGTTTCGGCTTAGGTAATATTTTGCTAAATTTACTTGTCTAAGAATTTTCTTAACAAAAATTATTTCTATAATAAAATTGTTACCTATGAATTAGGAGAAAATATGGTTAATCGAAGAATAGTAGCTACTTCATCCGTAAGATGTTTTTTGGTTCCACGGTATTGGTTGAGAATTCATAATCGTGCAAATATTTGGGAACGCGTAAAGTTGTTCTTGGATTCCAAATTTCCTACTGAGGAGCAATTATTTGAAAAATTTGTAACGAATCGCAGGTATGTCATTTCTTGTTACTAAATGCAGATTTTTATTCGTTTAAGAAAAATTTATAGATGCTACTTCTTCTAACTTCTTCAAATTGCATTCTTAAAAATATAAATTTGCATAAAAATCTACTGTCTACTTATTATTATATACTTTGTTTATTCGTTTTTTTATCAGGATTATAAGATATCTTCTATGTTGTATTCCTTTATATTTATTTCCTACATCAAAAATTTTGGAAATAAGTATAGCTTTGTTAATTCTGAAGTTTTAAATACGTATCAGATGTTGTTTTACGCAGTGGAACTTTAATTGCACGTAGTACCGTCTAAATATCGTATATCTAATTAAAGTAATTTCCATATCACTCAATATATTTTTTCAACGACTATTTTGATGTTTGGTATTTTAATTGTTCTAATTTCTTCAGTCATACATTCCTTTAGAATAATTTATGCATTAAAATATTGCTAAAGTGAAATTGGGAATGTCTTTAATCTTACCCAAATGCTAAATTTATATTTCTATAAATCTTATGGCACCTTTTTCAAATCATTCGGGCTCGGGCAACCGAGGCGAACAGACGCGTGTAAACAATCGTGCGCTCCAGTGAAGTGATTCAGAGAAGTGTTACGAATAGTGCTAGTGAGGGGAAGTCAAACAATGCAGCAGCAGATACCAACAATCAAGATTGCAACCAAAAGAGAAAAGTATTATATAAACGGGTCGGTAGATTTACCAGGCTTAAAGCAACAGCAGCAAAATAACAACAATCAAAACGATATGGCTACAGAAAAAATGAAAGAGCAGTGGAGACAGGAGGAGTGCAGCCACGATAACGAAAGATGTTACCAGAACGAAAACTGGAAGCTAGCAAAGACTAGCCAAAAACGTAAAATAATTCCAGGCACAAGTGCCGCAGGAAATCTAGATACAGAAAAGCAGCGATGGCTGCAAGAATTATCATTAAGAACTCCTTCAGCTCACTAACGGAAGAAATAGACGATGACCCAACAAGCAAAACCACAACTCAATCAACACACATTACAAAACCACCGCCAATATTTGTTGAGGCCCAGATAATAGACCCGCTTATTGATCGACTAAACAATATAGTTGGGGAGGAAAATTACACAATAAAACAAACAAAATTAGAACAAATAAAAATTCAAACAAATACCCCAGAAAATTATAGGAAAGTGATAATTTATTCTTAATAGATAACTTATTAGAATAGATAAATTATTCTTAATAGAAGTTGAACCCAGAACCAATAACAAGGAAATCTATGAAATCAAAAAAATTCTAAACACAATAGTAACAATGAAACCATCACGCTACAAAAAAGATATACCACAACGCATGCGGTGCCAACAATACGGTCACACAAAAAATTATTGTAACAGAAGCCCGGCATGTGTTAAATGTGCAAAAAATCACTTAACAATACACTGCCCATATACAAGAAAAATGAAAGAAGTTAGATGTTATCATTGTAACGGGAACCACCCAGCCAGCTATAAAGGATGTGAAATCAGGAAACAATTACAACGTAAACTGTTTCCTCCACTTCGCAATAGATCAATCGATAACTACCAACCACAACAAAGTATAACGGATAATGAAACAACATTGAAAGCACAATATGAACCAAAAGCTATAAACAGAAACATAGATCCCCAAGGTAATCGAAGCTATGCGTAAGTAACCCAAAACATTAGACAAGCAACGCTTACAATCAATCAAAATCAAAGCAACAAAATCGAAGACGATACAGAAATCAAACAAATGCTCAAACAATCCATTAAAAGTACGGAGATACTAGGAAAAATGGTAAACACAAGTGAGCTAAACACAGTACTAAGGCAAAAAGTACAGCAAACAACAGTCATGTTACAACTACTCCCAAACTTGTTAATTGATGTGGGTTTGGGGTTGATAATTAATCATTTACACAGATTCGATTTATTCCATATATTTCTCCGCCTCGTACAACACGTCTTAACTCACAGATTACACTTGGTCAATTAACACGTGGTCGACTTCTAAGACAAAAGAGCGTCGTTAGAAGTCGTACCAACTTAGCTTGTAGTAACTAGTAATCATACCAACCTAACATTTCTCAACACTCTCCTTTGATCGTAGTTTCTACAAGCCCCATAGCTTTGGTAAAATACTGAGTCTTAACTCTATTTAAGCCTTTGGTAAGAATGTCAGCGACATTCTCGGGACTACGTATATATGTATAATCTAATATTCCCTTCAACACGCAGTTCTTAACATAAAAGTAACGCACTTGGACGTGCTTAGAACTTTCGGCAACTTTCATCCTTTGACCATGAAATGGCCCCGATATTATCACAGAAAATCTTGCAAGGGCGAGGGCAATATGACAATTGACCCAACTTCCTTAACAATAAGGAAATCCACACAGTTTCTCTTGCTGCTTCCTGCATCGCCACGAACTTCCCTTCACACGTCGATTAAGCTATGATTGGTTGTTTCCTAGACAACCAGGATATTGCACCACCAGCGAATATGAAAACATACCCGTTCCTGGATTTCCTATCTACCGTATAGCCTGCAAAATCCGAATCGCAAAACACCTTTAAAGGTTGTCCTGTCCTTTGGTATACTAGCTTTAAGTCTTTGGTTTTCAACAGGTACTTGAAGATCCGCCTCACTGCTTTCCAATCAGATACAGTTGGATTTGCATATCTTTGACTTAGTTTTCCTATTGCACACGTGACATTAGGGCGACAGTGGCGACATACATTATATGCCCCACAGCTTGTTCGTACAACTTATTATCGAAGGGCTCATCAGACTCAATGTCAAAACCGGCTTCACATTTCTTAGCTAGCGGTGTCGACACTCCAATCTCATGAGTAATGTCAAACAGATTCAACATTTAACCTATCTGTACGGATTGATCAAATACGACAGTGGTACTGTTTGGTTTACTCAGATGGATGGATAAAAATTGAGTGTCTGTACCTAGCATCCTAACGTCTAATTTATCCTTAATTCTAGTTTTGAACACTTCAATCCACTCCTTCGTCCTAAACACAAGAATGTCATCCACATCCACTGCAATCAGATCTTTGGACGCATTCACATATACACACGGATCACTCATACATGGGCTCAGACTTATACCTTTCAAGATACTATTTATGTACCTAAACCACATTCTCCCAGCTTGCTTCAGTCCATACAGGCTCTTTTTAAGTTTGCACACAAATTGAGTTCTGTCCTTTCCTGGAACTCTAAAAAATTCTGGTTGCTCCATGTATATATCCCCATCCAAAGGACTGTTGAGATATGCACATTCCACATCGATATGCTCGTAAACCCACTCATTCTCCGCACACAGAGCAAGCAGAATTCTTAGAGTTCTGCGTTTCACTATTGGACTGAAGGTTTCTGAGTAATCTACTCCAGGTCTCTGCCAGAATCCCCGAGCTACAAATCTAGCCTTATACCTATCAGGGTCTCTCTTTATCACAAGCACCCACTTACAGTCTATAACGTTTCTATTTAAGGGCCTTTGCACAATGTCCCACACATCTTTACTTTTTAGATTGTCTAACTCCTTCATTATTGCATCAGTCCACTTTTGAGCATCTAACCCCCGCAGGGCTTCATACACATTCACAGGTACACACATGCTTTGAGTTTTGCAGTATGAGCACAACTATCACATGTCTTTGGTTTATGTAATCTTGCCGACCTCCTGGGCACAATCGGTACACTCACAGCCCCCCCCCCCGGATTATTCTCACTCGTTAAATTATCCATGAAGTAGTCAGACTCCCCTTCATCGTTTCCGCCATCACTTTGTGTTTCGACGTCAGTCTGGCCAACTTCCCTTCCAAGTTCAAAGTCTTCTACATCCCATATCTATTCTGAGGACCTACTTCTTATATTGCTCGTCTCCATCTTAGCATTCTTGTAGGGAAACGTGTTCTCCTCGAACCTGACATGACAGGATATTATCACTTTCTTGGTCTTCGGCAGGTAAATCCTATAGCCTTTGACCTGTCATATCCTACAAATACCCCCTCATCTGCCCTGCTGTCGAATTTTCCTCCGCTTGGACTCCTCAGGTACCAGACTCTGCATCCAAACACTCTCAGTCTGTTAATCTCCCCTTGGATGTCACATCCCTTACCTTTCCATAATTCCAGTGGGATCTTGTCTCCGATAGCAGCGGATGGGCATAGCTTTCTTATGTGACGTACCGTGTTCACAGCTCCGCCCCCCCCCACAGATAGTCAGGGAGCCCTGATTGGATGAGTAAAAATCTAGACATTTCGACCAGGATTCTGTTTGCTTGTTCGGAAACCCCATTTTGCTCAGGCTTCCTAGGGACGGTCTTCCTGTGTAAGATGCCTTTCTCCTTTAGATAATTCTCAAAGTTTTCCCCTGTGTACTCGCCTCTGTTATCAGTTTGGAGGGCACTTATTTTGGACTGGTGTAAAGCCTCCACTTCCATCTGGTACTCTTTGAAACACTTAAGTACTTAGCTTTTCCTACTTATGATCCTAACGTACATAAAACGAGAGAAATCATCAATAAAAGTCACAAAATAATTACCTCCGCCCAGCGACTTGCACTGAGTTCTACCACTAATGTCGCTGTGAACAATCTCTAAAGGGCGCTAACACATCTGTCCTCGGAAATGGTACTTTGGTCATTTTTCCTTTCATGCAGACTCCGCATAGTTCCTCATGTTTCCTCGAGTCCTCCTTCACACTACTTACAGGGATTTTCCTCATCGCATTCCCATGCAGGTGACCTAATCTCTCATGCCATGATACGATACTTATGTATGCCTTCGCTTCAATGGCCTCAATGTCTTCGTCATCTTGTCATGTCCGGAGTCATGTGATTTGAGGCCCCCAAGTCAAGGTAGCTGATCCTGCCCCTTTCCATGTGGCTGATAGACGATAGAGCTAGCGCGGAGATAAGTCCCTTGGACCTCGGTTTGTCATCTGATTCTCTCTCCCTTTTGTCTCCTTGGTTTTGTTCCTCCTTATCTCCCTTTCCCTCTTGACAGTGATACGACATATGGTCTCGTCTTCCACATTTGTAGCACTTCTTGTCCTTTAGGTCTCTGTGCTTTGGCATCGCATCATCTTTGCTTTGTTAAGGCTTGGGCCTCCATTATTTCCAGGCCGCCATTGTGCTGTTCTTCTCGGATGAGTCCATGGCCGCTTTGATCCTTCTTTCTTCGAGTAGAAGGTCGGACTTCACGACCCTCGTGGTTAGATCGTTATCGATTCTTGTTGTTCTTAGATATGTTGCATAATTTGGATCCGCCACGAGGCCGGTCAAAAGGAAACATGTCATCACATGGTCCTCAATTTTTATTCCTTCGTTGGAAAGCTTGTCGCATAGCGTGGATTCTCCGGCAGTATGTGGAGATATCCATGTTGGGGGTCTTCTCCATAATTCCCAGTTCCCGTATGCATAAAACAATGTCCATCGACGTGGATGGACGTCTTCTAGCGCCTTCCAGCAATCTCCCGCTGTTTTCAAGGTCCTAATTTCCCCGAGATACTCAGAGCGAATTTGCCGGAAAATGTACGCGCGTGCCTTGTTGTCCATTCTCATGCATTCTGGGTTCAACCTTTCTGCTGCTGTAAATTCTGGCTCTATTGCATCCCAACAGCCCAGGAAAATTAACGAGGCTTCCGTCATTGTCTTCCAATATTCATAATTCCCCTTTCTCAGGATTGGCTTCATATCCCTGTCCACATCACCTATTCCCTCCTGGTCGACCATGGCGTGGTCTCTTCTCGGATAATCTCAGAAAACACAAAAACTTAAAAAATAATATTCCTTATTACCGCAGTTTACTGCCCTGGGCCCATAACCTGTTAATTGGTGTGGGTTTGGGGTTGATAATTAATCGATTCACACAGATTCGATTTACTCCATATATTTCTCCGCCTCGTACAACACCTCTTAACTCACAGAATACACTTGGTCACGTGGTCGACTTCTAAGACAAAAGAGCGTCGTTAGAAGTCGTATCAACTTAGCTTGTAGTAACTAGTAATCATACCAACCTAACATTTCTCAACAAACTTGCTAATTAAAAAATACAGATGGACATGTTGAAAATAGCAGCCTGGAACTCCAGTAGCTTGCAACGTCGAGCCCACGAAACTAAAACATTTTTGTGTAAAAATAATATTGATATATTACTTGTCTCAGAAACACATTTCACTCTAAAAAGTTACATGAAAATACCGTACTACATCATCTACGACACCAAACACCTCTCGGGTCAAGCACATGGAGGAACTGCAGTAATAATAAAAAATGACATCATGCATCACCTACAGAGTCAAACAAATCAAGAACACTTACAAGCAACCACTGTCATAATACAAACCAATGACAATTACTTCCAGACATCAGCAGTATATGTACCTCCGAGACACAAAATGACACTTAAAAAATGGGATGACTTCCAATCCTTAGGCGACAAATATATAGCAGCAGGAGACTTTAATGCAAAGCACACATTATGGGGTTCGAGAATTAACACGCTGAGAGGTAGAACATTAGAGAAATACATTAGAAGCAGTAAATTCAACGTACTATCTACAGAAAAACCAACGTACTGGCCGACAGACCTCGATAAAACACCCGACCTGTTGGATTTTGCAGTAACAAAAGGACTAAACGTAAGCAAATTAAAAATAACAATCAGCCTTGAGCTTAACTCCGACCATACACCAATTATATTAGAATATACAAGCAAACCACTACTTTATAACAAATCAGAGTCGCTTTGCAATAAAACCACCAATTGGCAAACTTTTAAAGAGCTAATCGAAAACAAAATCAACTGCAATATCCCATTGAAAACACCTAAACACATTGAGCAGGCAGTAGCAACTATGACAGAAATAATACAAGAAACTGTGTGGGCATCCACCACCCATGAATCAAATAGCAGGCAATTAAAAATTATTCCACAGGACATCCTAGATAAAATCAGGGAAAAAAGAAAAACGAAAGCAAAATGGTAAAAACAGAGAATACGAGAAAACAAGAAAAACCTAAATAAACTTACAAAGGAAGTAAAGAATAAAATACGGGAACATCATAATAACGAATTCTCAAAATTCATCGAATCACTATCCGCGCATGAGAATACCAACTACACACTATGGAAAGTCACTAACAAAGTTAAGAAAACAATAAAATCAATCCCAGCAATCAGAAAAATGGGCAACGCATGGGCCAGAAGCAACGAAGAGCAGGCAGAAGAATTTTCGAAGCACCTACAAAATATATTTTCACCGTACGAAATTAATAACAGCATCTCCAGATGGCAAACAAATGAAGAAGTGGAAAATACCAACAACACAACTGATAAACGCTGCACCATACTCAGCACAGCAGCGCAAGAAGTTACAAACATAATCAAGGCAACAAAGACAAGTAAAGCACCAGGATTTGACTTGATCAATGGAAAAATCTTAAAAAACCTTCCCCCAAAGTCAATAAGACCAACAACGATAATATTTAACGCAATTCTAAGAATACAGTACATTCCTGCACTATGGAAAATAGCACAGATCGTAATGTTACCCAAACCAAACAAAACCCCACATCTAACTGCATCCTACAGGCCAATATCATTACTATCTGCGTTCTCCAAATTACTAGAAAAAATAATATATAACCGCCTAAAACCAACAATAGAAAAGGAGAAGCTAATACTGGACCATTAATTTGGATTCAGGAATAAACACTCCATAATAGAACAAATGCACAGACTCGTCAATGAAATCTTACAGGCGCTGGAAACAAAACAATATTGCACGGCAATCTTTATGGACATTGAAAAAGCATTTGATAAAGTTAATCACGAAAAACTTCTTCAAACATTCAAAAAGCAATTTCCAGAACAAATCTACAAACTACTCAAATCTTACTTAAACAATAGAACCTTTGTAGTAAAAATAAGTGATGCATATTTTGAAGTTA
Source organism: Bombus vosnesenskii (assembly GCF_011952255.1). Taxonomy (NCBI): domain Eukaryota; kingdom Metazoa; phylum Arthropoda; class Insecta; order Hymenoptera; family Apidae; genus Bombus; species Bombus vosnesenskii. Next base: position 27,406 of record NW_022883059.1, read on the forward strand.
AGGATATCAAGGCAGGAGTACCGCAAGGAAGCGTCCTAGGACCAATACTATACAGACTATATACGGCAGACATACCAACAACTGTCAACAGCAAAATACTAACGTTCGCGGACAATACGGCCATACTAGTGAGGCACGCAAATCCAGAAACGACTGCCGCACTACTACAAGAATACATTACAAAAATAGAATAGGGGCTGCAAAAGAAACAAATACAAGCGAACACCAGTAAGTGCAATCACATAACATTTACACTTAGAAAAGGAAAAACACCAGATATCCAACTGAACGACGCCCGCATAGCACAAACAAAGCAAGTCTAGGCAATAGCAATATCTAGGCAATATCTAGCATTTAGATACACACCTTACATGGAAGCATCAAATAAAATTAATAATAAACAGAATACGTGAAAAAAGGAAGCAGATGTACTGGTTAACCAATAGAAAATCTAAATTAAGTATAATGAATGAACTAAATATATACAAAACAATAATCAAACCAATCTGGACATACGGAGTCCCACTATGGGGGACGGCAGCAATGAGTCATATAAGTAAAATAGAAACAGAGCAAACAAAAATTTTAAGGGCAATAGTTAACGCTCCATGGCACGTCAGAAATGAAGATTTACGAAAAGATTTAAAAATTCCAAGATGGTTGCTGAAACGAATAAAACCATAATAGAAAGAAGACTGAAGAAGAAGCATCCCGCAGACCTCACAATAGAAATAAAATAAACAACTTGGAAGATGGAACCCCGCTGGGGGTAACCATCCACATGTTATATTATTATACCACTAAGCTATCATATTTTACCAAATGTCCTACTGGACAAATTGTAAAATTTAAATTAAATAAATAAAAAAAAACCTTTTTCAAATCAGTTTGTTGTTGAGTGCCGAAGAGCGCAGACGTGTGTTTAGTACCCTGTAAAGTTCACAATACAACACGTGACGCCCATCCGTCGAAAGTGAATCGGAACAGACATAAACCAAGTGTTTCTAAAATCCAACGCTCCTAATCTCTGACCCGAATCATAGCCTCTCGACTGGTTATTTTAAATTGAATTAACTAGCTCGAAGATGGCCTAAGTATCTCGATCAGGCTCTCTTGAACAAAACTATAACTACACCGCTCTACCTCCTCCGTGGCAAAAGAACAATATGTCGCTCCTTTCAAACGACACTAACAAAATAAAAAAGCGTAAGCTAGAAACAGTTAAAATAAACGCAAACACTAGCCAGAACGAATCGTCAAAAAGCTGTGTAACCACTTACAATAGATTCGCAATATTAGAATCCACAAACGACTCCATGCAACACTAACTAACCAACAAACACAAAAAAATCCCCCTCCCCACTTATCTTTATTGATGATGTCATCGACATTCAAACAATGATAAAGTTCATTGAGAAAGATATCAACAAAGAGGATTACAAACTAAAAATAAATAATTAAAGTTAAAAATTTTGCCGACTAACCCAGACTCCTATAGAAAACTAACAAAGTTACTAAAAACCTTGAACGCAAACTTCCACACATATCAACTCAAACAAGAAAGACCTTTTCGTGTGGTACTGCGCAACATCCACCACTCTGCTAACTTAGACAAAGTGAAGTTCGAACTCCTAAAACATGGCCATGAAGTAACAAACATTAGCAACATAAGGCATAGAATCTCGAAAAACCCGCTATCCTTATTCTTCATTGACTTAAAACAAAAGCCAAACAATAAACAAATTTACATCAACCGACTAATGAACTCAGCAGTAAAATTCGAACCTCCTTTTATAAAAAAAGAGATAGTGAAATGTAAAAGGTGCCAAAGGTACGGTCACACGCAGAAATATTGCAACCATAATTTCCGCTGCGTTAAATGTGCAGATATTGACCCCACTGATCAGTGTACAAAATCTCCAGAAATCCCTGCGAAGTGCATCCTCTCTCACAGAGAGCATCCTGCGAACTATAAGGGTTGCTCAGCCTACAAGATCTTGTACAAATATAAGTATCCTAAACTCAGAGTCAAGGAGATAACCAACCAAGTCGTCAAAAATTCTCAACTCCTTCAATCTCCTATGCCCAGACAGTTCAAGGAAACCAAAACAATCCGAAAATCCATAGTGACCATTCTCAAAATAGTGTTCCCAGTTCACAAAGCACAGATAACTTCTCTAGACTTCTCTAGAGAAACAATCAGAACAAATTAATAACTTACTATCATTATTAACACTCATCATGGATAGCGGGAACGAGTGCACTCAGCGCGGCATGGGCGTTGGCTCTCCATCTACACTGCCGATTTACCAACTTTAACAGAAATAACCATAGCGACATTTGCTGACGACAGAGCACTATTAGCATCTCACGCAGACCCGATAATCGCATCATCCACTCTCCAGCGATGTCTCGACTCTATTGAAAAGTGGTTCCACAAATGGGGCTTCAAAATTAACGAAAACCACGCGTTTAGACCCACGCGTGTAACCTTCAGGCTGCGAAAACAAACCTGGCCTCAGGTGACCATTAACAATATAACAATTCCTAACAAGGATTCAGTCAGATATCTGGGCATGACTCTGGACAGGAGAATGACATGGAAACAACACATCATAGACAAATCGAAGCAACTCAAGGCTAAACTTAAAAAATTCTGCTGGCTCATTGGCCGACGTTCCAACTTAATCACGCAGAGCAAAATTACGCTCTATAAGACCATAATAAAACTTGTCTGGACCTACGGAATGCAACTATGGGTAACGGCAAGTAATTCCAACATTAAAATACTTCAACGCTTCCAATCGAAAACTCTAAGATCTATAATAGATGCACCCTGGTATGTTACCAACGAAGCAATACATCGCGATCTCAAGATACCCACGGTCAAAGTAGAAATAACAAAATGTAGTAATAGATGTATCATAAGAGTTAGCAACCATCGAAACCCCCTAGTTACTAAATTACTTAATACGTCGGACCAGATTCGCAGGCTAAGAAAACACTATCATTTAGACCTAAGCACTAGATTCAGCTAGAAATAAACTTATTACAAATAATTAATTATGTCACTGCGCCACGCCAAAGAAGCTTACTCAAGATTTTCAATGCGAGAATTGATTCTAATGTATTTGTGAATAAAAAAAACCTGTTTCAAATTTAAATTGATAAAAAGAATTACATAAGTGTTCTGATTATACATATATACTATATTAAAGTCACAATGAAGTTTCATATTTTTATTATATATATCCTTAATATTAAGGTATATGTGTGTTTTAGTAAATTTCTTCTTCTTTAATATGGTTGATCCTTCATTAACGATAGGACAATATTTAACGAATAATATTGGCGCGTCAAATTCAATCTTCAAAGAAACGACGTTTCATATGTATCAATTTAATACATATAGGATATCCTGTAACTGGTAATATAATTAAAAGAACATAATAAATTAAGTAAAGAAACGCAGGATACAATTTTTTTCATACGAAGCTTTGTTTTCTAATTAACTTTAAATATTTGACTGATAACCTGATTTCTCTTAACACAAAAACGAAGGCATATAGTTTCACGAAATGCTTTTCAATTTAATAGTTTGTAAATTTCTAACACATACACACACACACACACGCACGCACGCACGCACGCACGTACACACACACACACATATCTAGTTATCATTAGGGTTAGGGGCGTGTAACGAATCTTTCTTTGGATTAGACATTGTTGTTATGCAATAGAGAAGATAATTACTAGTACAAATATGATTATTACAGAATTTGACAAGTAATCGTGGTAATTAGACACTCGAGATGCGAATGGCAATGATCTTAGGCTCAATAACGAATCCGCGGTCAACGAGGTAGCAAATGTGCTTTCTCACTGGTTTACAATTCAATTGTAACTCAACTTGTCCACAAGTAGAACTCCATTAACTTCTTCTGTCTAAGTCGAGCTGCACTTATATACTCTTCTCCGTACCTCTCTGTACCTCTCGGGTCAACTATACTTTTAAGGAGAGCTATGCAATTATTCCATACCTTTGTTAGGTAAAAACGTCCATCCCGTGACCGTGGCTACGTTCAGCGACCGGTTATGTCACTTCGAGCCCAAGCCTATTGTCATAATTCTCGGGCACACATAATCGGATTAAATCATAAGCAACTACTTCTAAGTTTTATTATTCAAGTACCGCTATAATAAAAGGTCTAGACTAAAGTATTGGGGATCTTTCCAAAAATTCCAAAAGAAAGGCCCCGATGTCCTTTCATCTCTTACATATATACGTCGGGTTCACATTATGATTAGGATTAAGGGCGTGTAACGAATCTTCATTTGGATTAGACATTGTTGTTATGCAATAGAGAAGATGTTTACTAGTACAAATACGATTATTAGTACAAGCGTGGATATTACAAAATTGGCAAGTAACCACGGTGATTAGACACTAATGACAATGGTCTTAGGTTCGATAACGAAACCGCGGTCAACGGGATAACAAATGTACTTCCTTTCAAAATCTAAGTCGGACTCGACTTAGTTGCCTACGATACAAGTATTATTAAACTAATTCTTTCTTAGAACGTAGAGTATTCACTGATCATGAAGACGCTATGTAATTCGCTAATGAGACCTCACGAGAGAATGACTTTCCGTCACGATGATGGTGCAAAGGAAAACTATTATTGGGTGTGTCTAAGGACACGAGATCATCAGATTCGTTAAGGAAAACCTTCGTTCGGAAAGTGAGGGAAATTAACGTTGCTCTTAATTGGTCTATTTCCATGTTGGTGGTTAGAGAAGGGTGCTAGCCGCTCCTAAGGGAATGTTGCTAGCTGGAAGCATCGTTCGTGAGAAAAATAGATTTTCCCTATCTTCCCGTAGTTGGGACAAGGACTGTTTGTCTGTTTGAAGGACTTTAATTAACTAAATCTTAAGATTTATAACGGGTCCACAGGCTAGCTGAGTATGTACTGTGGAGATGCATCGACATCTGGTAATCATCTTACCCGGAGAATAGGGTCTGCGTGTGGCGAGCCACGGGACAGAAACCGTTGGAATGTTTACTGTCGCGTGTCGCCACGAATATTTCTTTTTAAGAAGAGCTATACTATTATACCATACCTTTGTTAGCCAAACCGTTAGTCCAGTAATACTTGTACCATAGATAAGCAAGTTGAGTACAACTTGGACTTTGGAACGAAGCGCATTTTGTTATCCCTTTGACCGCGGATTTTTTATTTAACCTAGGATCATTGTTATTAGCATCTCGAGTATCTAATTACCACGGTTACTTGTTAAATTCTGTAATAATCATATTTGCACTAGTCAATATCTTCTCTATTGCGTAACAACAATGTCTAATCAAAATGAGGATTCGTTTCACGCACCTAACCCTAATTATAATGTGAACCCGACATATATATATATATGTATTGCTGAATCGTTAGAATTGATTTTAAAAGAAAACATAACTTATATTTGCTAATCTCTAATTATAATAATATTTTTCACGTATTCCAGATGGCTGGAGTACAAGAAGACTTTAATTGAAGATATAGGTAGACAAGGTCGACGTATTCATAGCAATGTAACAATACATGATGTTCCTTATGCGATTAGGATTGCCAACGACATAGGCATGGAAATGTAGTCCTACGATTTTTTAATAAAAAGACTGCAGATGTTTATGTGTTTAAATATGTAAGAAAGACATATGACATCTGTAATATAAAATATACACACATAATATATATATGTCGGGTTCACATTAAGAACAGGGTTAGGGGCGTTTAACGAACTTTCACTAGGATTAGCCATTGTTATTATACAATAGAGGTAATGTTTATTAACACATCGTGATTATTACAAAGTTATCGAGTAATCGCGGTGATTAGACACTAATGACGGTGCCCTCAGGTTCGATAACGAATCCGCGGTCAACGGGATAGCAAATTCACGTTTTCGTCAAAGTCTAAGTTCGAACCTATGTTAAAACGTGGAGTATTCACTAATCGTGAAGACGCTATGTAATTCGCTAATGAGACGTCACGAGAGAATGACTTTCCATCACGGCGAGGCTGTAGAGAAAAACTATGATGGGGTGTGTCTAAGGGCATGATATCATCGAATTGGTGAAGAAAAGCCTTCGTTCGGAAAATGAGGGAAATTGACGTTGCTGTTAATTGGTCAATTTCCATGTTGGTGGTTAGAGAAGGATGCTAGCCGTCCTTGAGGGCAAGTTGCTAGCTGGAAGCATCGTTCGTGAGAAAAATAGATTTTCCCTATCTTCCCGTAGTTGGGACAAGGACTGTTTGTCTGTTTGAAGGACTTTAATTAACTAAATCTTAAGATTTATAACGGGTCCACAGGCTAGCTGAGTATGTACTGTGGAGATGCATCGACATCTGGTAATCATCTTATCCGGAGAATAGGGTCTGCGTGTGGCGAGCCACGGGACAGAAACCGTTGGAATGTTTACTGTCGCGTGTCGCCACAAATATTTCTTTTTAAGAAGAGCTATACTATTATACCATACCTTTGTTAAACAAAACGTTCATCCCTTGACCGCGGCTACGTTCGGCGACTGTTTGTCACCTTGAGCCCAAGCTCACTATCACAAGTCTCGAATAATTATAACCGAGTTAAATTATACAGGCTAAACTATTGGAGATTTTCCGAAGTTATATATATACACACGCGAAAAATGGACAAAATATGTCAGCGATATGTTTTATATAATTTTAATATATTGCATATTATTTATGACATAATATTTAGTAATTCAACAACTTAGTAATTCAACAATTTAGTATTCAACAATACTCTTACAATTATTCTAGTATGTATAGTTTGTATTATAATAAATTACAAGTACTCTGTCCAAATTTGCAGTCTTTAACCAATGACGTTTGTATACAAAATATAATATTCATTTTTTATAAAATTTAAGAAACCTTCTCTTACATTTAGCTCTATTTAACATATGATAACAAGTATGATTCACATTGCAGGCTTGTTTTTTTCTTTTTTTTTATTTAATTGTTTAAATTCACAATTTGTCCAGTTTGGACATTTGGTAGAATTTTTTAGCTGTTAGATTATCATGTGAATGGCTATCCCCAGTGGGATACCATCTTCGTCTTTGTTAAGTTGTGTCCTTTGTGAGATCTGCTGGGTGTTTCCTTTTCAGTCTTCTATCCATGTTTGAGGTGTTGATCGTTTCCACAGCTAGCCGATTTGGACGTGTTCCTATTTTTTTTTATATTTTCCTGCGTGTCTGCTAATTTCCTCTTTGACCGTTGGTATTCCCAGATCCTTCCGTATATCCTCGTTTCTAACGTACCATGGGACGTTTACTATTGTTCTAAGAATTTTAGCTTGTACTGTCTCTATTTTGTTTATATGGCTCATTGCTGCTGTCCCCCATAGTGATATTCCGTACGTCCAGATTGGTTTTATGATCGTTTTGTATATTTTTAATTTATTTTCTACGCTTAATTTGGATTTTCGACTTGTTAGCCAATGCATTGGTCTCCTTGTTGTTTGTCCCTGTTGTATTTTGTCTATTATTGATTTAGTATGCTGTTTCCATGTGAGTTGTGTTTCTTAGGTGGAGACCTAGGTATTTGACTTGCCTTGTTTGCGGTATGTGCGTGCCGTTCAGTATGATGATTGGTGGTGTCTGTTTTCGCAGTGTGAATGTAATAAGGTTGCATTTATCGGGGTTTGCTTTTATTTGTTTACCTTGCAGCCACTTTTCTATTTTTGAAATGTGTTCTTGTAGTAATTTGACTGCTGTTTCTGGGTTAGTGTGCCTGACTAGTACCGCTGTGTCGCCCGCGAATGTCAGTATTTTGCTATTGCTAGTTGTTGGTATGTTGGCTAGTGTATAGTGTGTATAGCATTGGTCCTAAGACGCTTCCTTGCGGAACCCCTGCCTTGATGTCTTTGACTTCGGAGTATGTGCCCTTGATTTTTATTACGAAGGTTCTACTGCTTAAGTAAGATTTTATTAATTGGTATATTTGCACCGGGAATTGTTTCCTGATTATTTGTAGTAGGCTTTCGTGGTTTATTTTGTCAAATGCTTTTTCAATGTCCATAAAGAGTGCCGTGCAATATTGTTTTGTTTCCAGCGCCTGTAAGATTTCATTGACGAGTCTGTGCATTTGCTCTATTGTGGAGTGTTTATTCCTGAATCCAAATTGATGGTCCGGTATTAGCTTTTCCTTTTCTATTGTTGGTTTTAGGCGGTTATATATTATTTTTTCTAGTAATTTGGAGAACGCAGATAGTAATGATATTGGCCTGTAGGATGCAGTTAGATGTGGGTTTTTGTTTGGTTTGGGTAACATTGCGATTTGTGCTATTTTCCATAGTCTAGGAAAGTACTGTATTCTTAGAATTGCTTTAAATATTATCGTTGTTGGTCTTATCGCTTTTGGCGGAAGGTTTTTCAAGATTTTACCATTGATTAGGTCGATTCCTGATGCTTTATTATTTTTTTGTCTTCTCGATTATGTTTCTAATATCTTGTGCTGTTGTTTTAGGTATGGTGTAGTGTTTGTCAGTTGAGGTACTAGTGGTTTGCACATCCTCGTCCGTATGGCATTTGGGGTTGTTGTTGTTGATATTATGTGGTGTAAATGTGTTGTAAAGGTGGTTGGAAAATTCTTCAGCTTGCTCTTCGTTGCTTCTTGCCCATGTGTTGTCTGCTTTTCTGATTGCTGGGAGTAATTTTATTGACTTCTTTATTTTTTTCGTGGCTTTCCATAGGGAGTAATTGGAGTTCTCGTGTGCAGAGAGTGACTCTATGAATTTTGTGTATTCGTTATTGTTGTGCTCTTTTATTTTGTTTTTTATTTCCTTTGCATGTTTGTTTAGGTGTTTTTTGTTTTCTCGTGATCTATGTTTTTACCATTTTGCTTTCTCTTTTCTTTTTTCTCTAATTTTTTCAAATATGTCTGGTGGAATTATTTTTGTTTGTCTGTTGATTGTTTCAGGTATAGTAGTTGCCGATGCTGCTTCTTGGATAGTTTCTATCAATGTTGTTACTGCCTGTTCGATGTGTTCGGGTGTTTTCAATGGGATGTTGCAGTTGGTTTTGCTCTTGATTATTTCTTTAAAAGTTTGCCATTTGGTGGTTTTGTTGCATAGTGTCGCTGAGTTGCTATAAAATATTGGTTTGTTTCTGTATGTAATTATTATGGGTGTATGATCGGAGCTAAGCTCGAGGCTGGGTGTTATTTTTAGTTTATTTGCGTTTAGTCCCTTTGTAACTGCAAAGTCGAGTAGGTCAGGAATTTTGCTCAGGTCTGTCGGCCAGGATGTCGGTCTTCCCGTGGATAATATATTGAGGTTGTTGTTTCGAATGTATTTTTCCAGGGTTCTACATCGAAGAGTGGCAATTCTTGATCCTCATAGCGTGTGCTTTGCATTGTAGTCTCCCGCTGCGATATACTTGTCACCTAAGTGTTGAAAGTACTCTTCCCACATTTGTGTTGTCATTTTATGTCGCGGTGGTACATATACTGCTGACAACTGAAAGTGGTTACTGCTAGTTTGTACTGTAACGGTGGTTGCTTGGGTATATTCCTTTCTTACTTGGCTGTGTGATTTTTGATATCGTTTCTTATTATCACTGCGGCCCCTCCGTGTGCTTTTCCTGCGGGGTGTTTGGTATCATATATGGTGTAGTATGGTATTTTCATGTAGCTTTTTGGAGTGAAGTGTGTTTCTGAAACAAGTAATATGTCTATATTGTTGTTATACAGGAATGTTTTAGTTTCTAGGGCCTGTTGTTGTAGGCCGTTTGAGTTCCAGGCTGGTATTTTCAGCGTGTCCGTTTTTATTTTTTGCTTAGCATGTTTGTAAGGAGTTGTAACATGACTGTTATTTGTTGCGTTTGCTGTCTAAGAACTGCGTTTTGTTCGCTTATCATTTTTGTTAGCATTTCGATGTTTTTGATGGATTGTTTGAGCAGTTCCTTGATTTTTGTAGTGTCGTTGCTATTATTGTTCTGATTTTGGTTGTCTAAGGGTGGCGATTGGTGGATTACTTGCGCGTAGCTTCGGCTACCAACGGTGTTGGTGTTACTGTAGTTATTGTTCATTACGTGCTGTAGATTTGGTGTTGTCATAGTTTCTGTGCTATCCTGTTGCGCGTGAAAGTTGTTGTGTGTCCTGTTTCGAAGCGGCGGAAACAGTTTATGTTGCAGTTGCTTTCTGACTACACGGCTTTTGTAGCTAGCTGGGTGGTTTCCATTGCAGTTGTAGCATTTTATTTCATTTATCTTTCCTATGTATGGTTGCAGTAATTTTTTGTATGTCCATATTGCTGACACCATGTGCATTGCGGTATGTCTTTTTTATGTCCACTGTTACTATTGTGTTTAGAGCCTTTTTAATTTCAAAAATTTCTTTGTTATTGTTTTTAGGTTCAAGTTCTATTAGAAATAACGATAATGGTTGTTTAGTATCGTACCTGGTTTTGTTGTTTATTGCTCTTACCTGATGCCCGATTTTAGCTAGTTCCTCTCATATGTTATTTGCATTTGTTTTTGGATGTAATCCTCTGATTACTGCTTTATAACTTTTATCAGCTTTGAGCTGGTAAGTGTGATCCCGGCGTTTTTTTCTTTTAGTGCTTTTGTCACTTTTCTGAAAATTTTTGGGGTGTTCGTTTGTACTTTTACCTGGTCTTGTTTTAATTGTTTTATACTGTAATTTTCTTTTCCTGCCGTGTTGGTAAGTAGTTCAATGAGGGGGTCTATTATTTCAATGTAAATTGGCGGTGGTTTGGAGATGTGGATTATTGGTTTTCCGGTTGGGTCTGTTTCTTTCTCTTCTGGCAGTGCGCTGAAGGAGTTTCGGAGTGTGATTTCTTGTAGACATTGTTGTTTTTCTGCTTCTACAGCTTTCCTAACGTTTGTGTTTGGTGTTATTTTTCGTTTTTTGTTGTAACTTGTCACCTTCCAGCTTTCATCCTGGTGGATTAGTTCGTTACTGGTTTTATTTTCTTCATTGTTTTGTATTGGTTCCATTTAAATTTCGTTTGTAGCTGAGCACTCCTGTTCTTCGTTTATTGATTGGCTTGATTTTGATATGTTTGTTGCTTTGTTTATGTAGTATGTTTCATCTTTACTAATTATTTTTATCGGTGGGATGTGATTTTGCATTTTAGATTTGATAATAGTCTTCTTAGTAGAAGACACGGATTTCCACCATTTGGCTATGGGTGTTGACGTTCGTAACTTTCTTTTCTCCACTTGCCGCACTTTCTCTGAAGCACTGTTTTACACGTCCGTTTAGCTCGGCTGCTCGGGCAGAACTGACGTTGCAGGCTAGTGACGCGATAAGTCAAATCGAACTATTCGAATTCGAAATACGAACTGCTACGTCTTACGTTTAACAGTCAACATTGCAAATACGCTGTTTAACGTGGTTTAGCACTTTACATAGTTCCGATAAATTAAATTAATTTCATGAGATAAATACATTGCAATATGTAAGTGATACGCAATATATTTTTGCATACGTTTTCAGACATGAATATGCGAAACATATGCGTTATTAAAAAAATAATATATGAACAACATATTTTTATAATTTTTTAATCATAAAATTTCTATCTAGTTTTTATTTCTTTACTTGTATTCTTGCATGAACATTCGCAGTCTAGTCATAAAAAACATGTACTTTATTGCTATGTTGTTAAGAACGAACACACAAGTATTGCGAAGAAGGTAAAAAATTTATTATACAAATTTTATACATTCTAAACGTAAACGTTAGACAATTTAAATTAGACCGACACACGCGCTTCGTCATGATGTTCTCTTATCTAACGAGTAGAGTTGTGTAATTAAGATTAAAACAAGTTGTACATCTTTGGCTGTAATTAAATATATAACATTTTTCGAAATTCGTACCTATTAGATTCGAATTAAATCCTCCGTTCAAACTTATAACGCATTGAGTATCAAGTATTGATAAACGAACCCATTTTACTCAAACATTATGCTTTTATAAATTGTATAGATCTGAAACATTTTGTTATAGTTGTTTAAATATTTTCAATTTTTCAAAGATATAGTAATTAATGATAATTAAATCTCTCTTTAACAAATAATAAGTTCATAAGTTGTCTCTGTACATGTCTTTATATAACATCAATACGATTTCACATTTATTCGTATAATAATACTATTAAAAAATATATATACTCATCGAATTGACGATACTTTCCTTCTTTTTTGAAGTCGGTCTACGTGTGGCGTAATATCATATCGAAGTATCGAAGTATCTCCATACATACATATTTGGAATTTGATTCACATTTTCATTCTAAATATAATAAAGACTACAGGGAAAAACCATGTTAAATCACATTTTTTAGAAAGCAAACAACTGTAAAATTCTATTACACTACCAATTAATTCCAAAACTGTCTATTTGGTTTCTTCGATTAAGTGTTTTTATAGCTTCTTAAATATTAAAAAAATATTGAATGTCAGATTATAAGATTAGGTTCACAATATTATACAAGTTATAGGCATTATTGGTTTTTGCGTTATTGGCTTTTTGATTATAGTATATAAAAATACATTCTTTTAGCTACCAAATAAGAGCCATCAAAATGAGAAAATCAACAGAAGAAGAATTATCATGATCTTTTCTTGTGATCCTCAGTTTCTACGTGTATATTTGAAGACTACATATGAAAGGCATGATAAGTCCACTGTTACGTCTCGTGAAATGGTCCGTGCGACGTCCTCCAGTGTCTAACCATCAAGGCCCAAACCCCATTCGACAGACCCTCAATAAGCCTAAGGCCCCACCATAAACCGAATCTTATTAGCTTGCAGGAACCTTTAATCCTGCAAGTATTTTCGGTTTATAACTGGTATTTAAAACAGTCCTTAGGTTTATTGCACGTTCTTACAAATTACGGAGAAAGCGGATGGGTGTCTAACGGAAAAGCCGGGTTTTCCCATGCACAAGGTCAACCCGAGCCACATCGGTAGGAGGCTTCCTCCTCCAATTTTCACTTATTAATATTGGCTATAACCAATGGACATCGCGGATCGTTACCCTCACTGTTCTAACGAAAAGTGTAAATAACGAATCCACGTCCTTAGTTCAAAAAGCACACCCACTCCGAGCTTTCCTTTGTAATCACATAAGAACGAACTTCACTTATTCTTCATCGTTAGAATAGTCAACTTGTCTTAATCACGTCATACTTGTCTACTCGTCACGTCTAAACTTGTTCTCGGGACTACTGAACAGTCACTTCATATACTTAGTCTCCTCTATTGCTACGTCAACTAAAACAACAAACTCAACTGTAGGAGCCTTGCTCTATTGTGCATGTATATCGCATCTTCATACGCCAAATCATCGTCTACGACTTATATCATACGAAACGGTGTAACTTCGTGTGTATAAGTGTTGGGAATATAAAGTTTATAACCCTGTTAATCACAGCGTTATACTACCTTAACCACCCCTATTATCTCGACGGAAATCAGGGGATCGATCTATTCGCAGCGTCGATTATTATAATCGTAACGGGAATTTACGACTCCCGTTGACGTGTTTCCTCGCGATTACGTCTCCCTGCGATTCGTCGAAAATACATCCACTTTTGCTAGTTCTCCAACTCTTGATTCGTAGATGACCTACAAGAGCTTAAGTTAAACTACTTAATTTTAGAGTTTGGTTCATTTTAATTTGTATTCTGTGTTCTATATATAAAGATCACAATTACCATTTATCGCATAAAAAATAGAATGCAAATTAAAATTAAACGTCCTAAAATGCTAAATAATCTAGCACATACCTAAATTAAACTGTATGGGCCCGCATGACTCAACGATATCGAAAAGAGAACAACTTTTTAAACTTCCGAAAAATAAATCATAGATTCCTGAATTATTGTAAAAAATCACATGCATGTAAAATATTATAGCAGTGGATAATTGTGAAATGATCATAATAATGAAAAAAATATATGTCTAATCTTAAAGTCAAATAACAGTATCATTTTGGTAGTATAGGATTGATATATAAACCACTGAATTTTAAAAATTACAGTGAATAATATATAAAATCGTAAAATTGCTCTTTTATGAAGAAGTACAAAGTATACATATTTTTCTCCTGATAGTCTTCATTTGGAAGAGATGCTAACATTCTACTGCCTATTTAACGTATAAAACATAAACTTGAATAAAATCGTTTAAAATCAAATTATAGATTTCGTAAGAATATTAAACATTAATTGAACATTAATATAAAAAGACGTAGAAAAATTAGGGAATTGTTTCCAAATCCTTCAAAGTGTACGATATCTGATTACGACTAATGCTTAAATCATATTAGAAACGGTAATTTATGATTAAATGCATACTAATAACGCATTTTTTAAATTTTAATTTCTTCTGTTAGTTTCGAAATAGGATTCGATTCGTATGCGATGTATCAATTGCTTAAACAGGTATTAAAAAGTAGTAAACTTGTAGAAATGTTTCATCCTCTCCAATTTCGATGATTTTGGAATATGTTATAAAAATCAAGATTTTGCACAATTTTTTCCTATATACAATTTTCCTATCTACAATTAGACATGTGAGACTCCAAGCAATGTCGGTTATAATAAAAGTGTTCCTGGCCGCCTTGTAACTGCCGGATTCAAAAGTCGAACTGACACCTAAACTCAATATATTGATGATGTTCGCTTTTAATTGAGTTATAAGTTACAACAGATATTTTTTGGAGTCTCCCATATCCAACTGTGCACGAGGCCTTTAAGCTTCGACTGACCTTCGTTTATAAAATACTGACGCATAAGCGGTAATAGACACACAACTATAGACAAAATTCACTATAGTGATGTAGACAGTTTTTTACAAATGTTTCGGAAACTAAGCGAAACCGTTGGTTATATGTATAGGAAAAAGTTATCCAAAATGTTGATTTCTATAACATATTCTAAAATTATTGAAACTAGAGAGGGTAGAACTTTTCTGTAAGTTCATCCCCTTTTTTTGTTTTATTACCTCAATTAGCCTTAAAATTAACATAAAAAATTAAAATATTTTATTTTTTTATTCCTGTATCAGATAATAATATCAGAATGTTTAGTTTTGAAAAACGAATAATTATAAAACGAATAATATCCTTAATTCTTTACAATTTTATTTTCTGTCATTTTTGTCAAATATGTCTCTTTTCCGAAAGGTTATCATGTAGTATTGCTCATATTAATGAAATTTTTTTATGGATATTCAAAAGCTCGTTAAAAGGATCAATCATATATATTATATAACATACATATGTTCTTTATCTCGTTCGTCAAATCATTTTAAATGATTTTCGTCATGGTACATTAAAGATGGAGCAACATGCACAAATGCAAAAAGTGACATTTAAAATCGATCTTGTTTAATCACATATACACGCTCATGACACGTAAGAGCTCACCCTCATGCATATTAATAGCAAACAGTAGTGATGGTTACCCGATTCTTAACTTTGAAGCTATTCAAAGTTTTAAAAAACTATGAAGATTCAAATCATTTTGAACACAATCCAAAGCTTAAAATTCTGATAAGTACTGATAAGTCCTGAATTTTCAATCTTGATTCTTTAAATTTCATAAAACTATGGAATCTACTTTATGAAGAAGAAGTAGTATCAAAAGAATATTAA
The DNA here is from genome assembly GCF_011952255.1 of Bombus vosnesenskii. NCBI lineage: Eukaryota > Metazoa > Arthropoda > Insecta > Hymenoptera > Apidae > Bombus > Bombus vosnesenskii. The sequence continues at coordinate 43,125 of NW_022883059.1, forward strand.
ACAAGTCGTTTGATTCTCTTTAGTACTTGCTATGTTAATAAGAAGAATTCAATAATGTAAACTAATTAAACAATCTTTAATGGTGCTTTAATGCAATATTGGCCCATAATGAGTTAGTATCTTATGTCAATGTATCACTTAGACAATAGTAAATCAAAGTGCTTGAAATATTCAATAGAATATTGCTCAAGGTCTGTAAACCAGTAGATTTATCAGTAGATATTCTTAAGACTTTCATATACTACCAAAATTTTCAAGGCCTTCAAACAAGACTGATTAAAACTGAAGCAACAGTGAAGGATTTTCATATTTTATTTTTCTTGAAAAAGTTACTAATTGTTGTTGCCCATTGTTCTGAACCTTGATTATTCGCTTGCTAAGCAATTGCTTTAACACATTAACCAATACTTTTCAACCCTCCTAATAATGAATATGATTACTGACCACAGTTGCCAGTAACAAAAGCTACTGCTTATTTTCTGTTTTTGTCTGAAATGGTAAAAATAAAAAAAGAGAAAAGATAATCAATATACAGCAGTACTTTACAACAGAAAGAAATGTTCATTTAGTATATACACTTTTTCAATTGTTTTATGACATATTTGTATGTGAACAACTAGAAGTAAATTTCTCTTTGAAACTAAAACTTATATACTCCTCTAATTATGTTGCTTCAGTGTAAACAAAATGTTTCTACAAGTTGATATTTACTGAATACTGTTTGGAACATGCAGCAACAACAGGCAACAGAACTTCTCTTTGTTGTTTCAACAAAGACACAGTTTAAGATTTAAATCATGTCCAAAGTGATTTAATTTTCTTGCCACATTTATTGGCTACAAAAAAAGTATTTGCACATACCCTTACATACCCAATGAAGCATTTTTTAAATCAAGTCCTATACATTTCATTTTCATATTATTAAATTTTTACAATCACATAAAAGTGCATATGTACTATTAAATGATACAAAATTTTATATATTTGGGCCTAACTAATTAATATGTGAATGCTATGATAAATATGTACAGTATTGTATAAATACTTTTTGTAGCCACTGTATACAGATTCTAATTACTACAAAGTGTTTCAGATCCTATCGGGAGGAGACAGTAAAAAGATGTATTATTGTTCATTTCCTCCATTTACCATATCCATATCCACATGTCTATCCATGAAAGCCCGCCTGAAATAGACATTCCCTTCAGTTAATCATCATTATAAAATAAATTGTCAAATTTTGTTCATGCACAGGTTCAGACTTTCATCTGATCTCTTTCGCAATTAGCCATCACCACGTAACTAGGATTGCTAAAACTGGCTGGCATGTCTAACCTTAAGTCATTCTTCTGCTTCGGCATGTTTACGTAATTGCCCTGTGTCCTAATGATGGCTGGTATGAAATCCTTCTTTGATAACGTGTTTCCATTATTTAGTATTTCAATGTCGTCAGAATCCTTCTCATTCTTTTCATTTTTCTCGTTTAAATCTATCAACTGAACATTTCGTGGAGTATTACAATATGCGAAATCTCTATTGATGGGTTGATGATCTATTGGTTGATTCTTCATTGTCTCTTGCTGTCGGACGAACTCTGCTCGCCGCGCGTGTACGTTAATTGGTTTCAGATAAGGATCCTCTTCTTCTAGTTTCTTTAACATTGGTGACAATTCTACAGCGTCTTCTGAATCGGTAGTGACCGGAAATTTAAAGTGCGTTCTCTCTTGATTAGGTCTAGGACTGAATATTTCTGAATCGTACCCACTCTGGCTAGTGGGACTCATGCACAGGTACGTTGTGTTTGACGCGGGCAAATTTGAATAATCGTGGATGGGAGAAGAGAGTGCTGCGTGATCAGGTGCGGAGAGCATAGTTAGATAGTCGCTCCGACCACCTTCCAGCAGCGTCGTGTTCATGTCCATGTAAGGATCGTTTAGACTGATGTAATGCTGCAAATTAGATAGACATTTAATGTGTTACAATGAGATTATAACGACGTGCAAAATGCTATGAAATATAATTAAATGTTATTGGAGTATTAACGAAATTTATTTAAATGTTATATATTTGTTTAAATGTTATTTAAATGTGTTCTCTTGTTAAGCCTAAAAACTTACAGACTTATATAGTCTTGTAATAAAATTTTAATTCCTCACAAGTATGTATTTTACATATATTAATAATCTTTTTAATATAGAAATTTAATTATTCTACGTATAGTTCAAGGTTGAATTTTAAAATATTGAAGCCTGTATCTCAAATAATCGTACCTTACCGCATTCATTTTATCACAAAGTACAGCATATTTAAATTGCAATGAAAATTAACATATTTGAGACACAAAGTAGACATATTCTTGTATCAAACAAGTATTGTTATTATTGTAAAATTAAAGGTAAGTACAGTAAAGTTACGTTATTATTTTATATGCTTCTTTTCGTAATTAACTTTCCAAGTATAATAGTTTTCACAATGAAAGATGAAACATAAATATTTTTCATATCAGTGAAGACAGTAATTTTCCATATGTATTATACAGAATGGTCATAAATGTACGTAGGATTTTAGAAATGAAGTTTTAAAGTAAACAGATTGGGAGATACTAAGAAACTGTTAACATCAAACTCACCGCTTTTACGCTTTCTTCTAATAATTCGCCAATACCCTGTACCAATTCTGTGAAACTCGGACGTAGGGTAGGCTTGGCTTTCCAACATTGCAGCATTATGTCATATCTGTAATATATTCACAATATTAAATTGTAATATTATAATACATACAGGATGTAAAGATATACGAGAGTAAAACGGTTTCTTTTCTTTTTGAGAAAATGAAGCTTTATAGCCTCAGAGTAATTAACAAATAAGAAAAAATATTAATTGTTTTATCCATTATATATGTTAATAATAACATATTACAAAAATGATATATGATGTCTCAGGCTATCTTGTGTCAAACAGTGTTCTGTAGGTAATATGTTATAGACAGTGACGTTCACGAGAAAGTTTAAAGAGTAAACTGGGATAAAACATTGCAATTTTATAAAACTAAACTATGATTAACAAGAAAAATGAATGTATAACATAGACGTACATCTTAGAATAGACAAATGTACAGGAAAGATGTTTAATATGAATTTTAGTTATACTCATATACAAGTATCAGTTTTAAACATTCTTCTGTCTACCACTATATGTAGATACATGTGGGTAAAGTATGAAAAAAGTGTGCAAAATTTACGGTCATATGCTGACTGTATTATATTTACTAGTGTGATCCAATTAAGGTAGTGCAATAGAATAGAGTGTAAAAAAGGGAAGGTAGACATATAAGAAGAGAAATAGACATAAGAGATGTAAAACCGAAAGTTCGTCCAAAGCCGAAAATCAGTAAGCTGAGACTGTTGCGGGCTAATTAAAATATTTGAATACTTCTTGATTAAAATATTCTTAAAATATTTCTTCTCGTTTTCTTAGGTTTTTTCCTAAAAAGCGGTAACACTACATAATAAGAAAAATTTGAAGCACATATACGTATATGTATACGTGTCTACATAATATAATTTTTTTGTAACAGAGTTACTAAAAATATCCGATATGTACATACACGTTCAAATACATTAGTAATTCTGTTACAAAGCGATTCTCTGTTATTTTGAATGATATTATGATATGCGAAAACGCTTAAGGAATGAATTATTTTGTTCCGAGAGACACATATTATGATACAATTGTCATACAATGGTCATATTTTTCGATGGTATCCCACTGGGGGTAGCTATCCACATGTTATTTAGCAATTAAGTTAGAAAAATTTACCAAATGTCTAGCTGAACAAATTGTAAAGTACAAATTAAATAATAAAAAAAAATATTTTTCGAGATTTAGACGTTTCAATAATTTTTTAACATGGAACCTTCTATCTTCCTATATATTAATCGATGCGTTTTTTTACTCCCTATAAAAAAATGTAAAGGTATTCGTATACGAAAATGTTTAGTTTAAAAAATATTTCAGTTTTAATTTCATCAAAATAGGAGACAAGTAAAACAAACGCAAGGGCATTGTTCTCTCCTTCCACATGCTATTGAAACCATCGACACAGATTTCGTAGACACTGTTTTCACCGATAACATCCTTAACTGACTGACAGTATTAACACAAGGAAATAAGAGAGGAGTTTTACTTATGTAGGAATAGTTATTGGAGTAGTTAATGATTGCCGGCCGTTTTACAAACCTAATACAGACCATGGATTTGATATTGATTTGCGTTGAAATTTCATACAAACTTAGCGTAAATTAATTGAAATCAAACTTATAACAATAACTTATTTAATTATTAGCCAGTTTGTATTGCATATTAAGCTTGGGATAATTCCTTTTAATCCGATCGTCGTAAGGCAACCGACTATCAAATATCTGCGACAGTAAATTTACACAAGTAAAAATTCTGTCTCATTTCTCTGTACTAATATTGCCAAAGCTATTGTCGGTGAAGTCTGGTATCAGTGAAATCTTGTGTCGGAGAATTAAAAACAGTTTCAGGGATTTCAATGGGACCTATCTTCCCTTCTCCATATGCAAAGTTTTACAAAATTAAAACTAAGAATTATTTTAAATCAAGCATTTTCGGATTCAAATATCTACAGGATGACCAGTTCAAATCTATAAACGCAAATTATTCATACACTACATGTTGTAGAAAAATATAATTTAAATAAGCAATTTATAGATTCGGGGGGGGGGGGTGGCACAATCTGGTGTAAGTGCTTTTTTTCGAGACGGACACGTTATATGAAGGTGACATACATTTTTTAAAATACAATTATAGATGCTTTAATGCACTGATCGATGCAGATCGTTATTCTTTACAAAAGAGTATCAACCGATTTATACTCCAAAACCACTAGTCTAACAGATATTTTAACTTTAATGTGTTAAATTTAATGTATGGAACATAAAAGTGAAGCGGTATTCTAGTGTTTATATTGTCTTTCATAAAATATGTTGATTAATGAACAGAACCATCATTATACAACACGGGCGATTTCAAAGCTACATAAAATATCGCAAAGATTTATTGTAAAATATCTATAGAAGATTGGGTAGGTACGTAAATTATCTTATCGTTTGGGGACTACATACATTGTCAGAAAAGAATTTGATAGATTGGATTGCCCTTATGCGATTCTTTGATCAAATGGAATGAAAATGATCCATTTTTGAGGTGGATAGTCGGCGGCAAAGAAAAGTGAATCCTTTATAATACTACGGCAAAGGTCATCATGGTCAAAGGACAAACAAGGTGAACCACCATTATCGAGTCCAAAAGTAGATCTTCATCCGGAAAGGGTTATGCTAGGGTCACAAGGGAATTCCATATTACGAGTTCCTTTCAAAAAATCAAACAATTAATTCGGATGTATACAGCTCGCAGTTTTTTTTTATTTATTTGTTGAAATTACAATCAATTCTCGCGTTGAGAATTTTCAGTAATTTTTCTGGCGTGGCGCAGTGACATGGCTGTTTATTTACAATAAGTTAATACTTATTATAGATAGGTATAATTTATAAGTATTATAAGTAAGTGCATATGCTTAATTTGGATAATTAAATGAATCTAACGTTTAGGTCTAGCGGGTAGTGCCTCTTCAGCCTGCGAATCTGATCCGTCGTATCGAGTAGTCCAGTGATTAGGGGTTTCGGTGTTTGTTGACTCTTTTGCTATATCTGTCGCTATATTTTGTTATTTCCTCTTTGACTGTAGGTATCTTGAGGTCGCGATGGATGGTTTCGTTGGTAACATACCAAGGTGCGTCTATTAAGGCTCTTAGCGTTTTCGATTGGAATCGTTGTAGTATTTCGATGTTGGAGTTACTTGCTGTTCCCCATAGTTGGATTCCGTAGGTCCAGACAGGTTTTATTACGGTCTTGTAGAGGGTAATTTTATTCTGTATGTTTAGTTTGGAGCATCGGCCCGTGAGCCAATAGAGTTTTTTTAGTTTGTCTTTTAGTTGCTTCGTTTTATCTGAGATGTGTGTCTTCCACGTTAGTCTCTTGTCCAGGGTCATGCCCAGGTATCGGACTGTGTCCCTGCTAGGAACTGTTGCATTGTTGATGGTGACCTGGGGGCAGGTTTGTTTTCGGAGCGTGAAGGTTAAATGTGAGGATTTCTTTTCGTTGACTTTGAAGCCCCATTTGTGAAACCACTTTTCCATGGAGTCGAGACTTCGCTGGAGAGTGGATGAGGCTATTACCGAGTCTGCGTGGGTAGCTAATAGCGCTGTGTCGTCTGCAAATGTCGCTATTGTTATATCGTTTGATATAGGTAGGTTGGCAGTGTAGATGGAGTACAGTAGGGGTCCGAGGACACTACCTTGGGGTATGCCGGCTTCTATTGGGAATGTTGCGGAAGTGGCGTCTAGGCATTTAACCATGAATTGTCTATTGGTTAGGTAAGATTTTAGGATGGAGTAGTAGGGGTGGGGTAGGATCTTTCTAAGTTTGTATAGTAGCCCTTCATGCCATACTTTATCGAATGCCTGTTGGATGTCTAGGAAAACCGCTGAGCAATATTTTTTCTTTTCGAGTGTTTGGCTGATCGTATGAGTTAAGCGGTGGATTTGCTCTACTGTAGAATGATGTTTTCGGAAGCCGAATTGGTGATCTGGGAGTGTTTTCAAGTTCTCTAGGATTGGAAGGAGTCGGTTCGTGAGCATCTTCTCGAATAGTTTGGACAGGGTAGGTAAAAGACTGATTGGGCGATAGGAGCAGGTTTCGTATATCGGTTTACCGGGTTTAGGGATGAGGGTAATCAATGAGATTTTCCAAGCCTTAGGATAGTGTTCCAGGCGAAGGATAGCATTAAAAATCGATGTGATGAGTGCTATCCCTTTTGTGGGAAGTTCCTTGATTGCTCTATTGCCTATTAGGTCGTGTCCTGCTGCTTTCTTGGGGTTTAGGCGACTCATTGTTTCCATAGTCTCTGCAGAGGAGAAGGGTTCGATAGGAGGGGACATTTGGAAGGGGGTGTGCAGGTATTCAGTAGCGTCCGCGGCGGCTTGGGGGGAATGGGGTTTGAATACTTTTGACAAGTGTTTTGCAAACAGGTCGGCTTTTTCTATAGGGCTTCGCGCCCATCCACCTTGCGGACGGCGGATAGGTGGGATTATTTGTGGGGGGCGTGTGAGTTTCCTGGAGGCCTTCCATAGTGAGTAGTTGGCGTCGGCTGTGGGGGATAAGCTGGCGAGGTATTTATGGAAACAGTCGTTTTTATAGTTTCTTAAGGTTCTGGATAGCTTTCTAGTTGCGTTGTTAAGTTTGCGTTTGTCCTCCGGTGTTCTATGGGTCTGCCATACTCTTCTTAGTCTACGTTTTTCTGCTATTTTTTTAGTATGTATTGGGGATATTCTTGTTTGCTGTTAGATGGCTTTGTCGGTGTGGAGAGGCGGATTGCGTTTATTATGCTCGTGTTTAAGTATTCCGTGGCTGCTTCGATATCTTCCTTTGTTTTTAGTGGGGTGAAGGCTGAGGTTGAGTGTGTAAAGACTTCTCTGAAGAGCTGCCAGTTGGTGTGTTGGTTGTGAATGGAGCCATTAGGTGTATTCTCTATGATTGTTGAACTGACTGTTGCTATCACGGGAGAATGATCAGAGGAGAGATCAGCCGAGGAGTTGATCTGGACGTGTCTTGATGGGATATTTTTAGTTACGAAGAAGTCGAGAAGGTCGGGTATTTTGTTGGTGTCAGTAGGCCAGTATGTGGGTTCGCATGTGGTAAGGTAGTTGAGGTTGTTGTTTATTATGCTGTTTAAGAGGTTTTTGCCTCTTGCTGTAACCAGTCTGCTGCCCCATTGGATGTGCTCACAGGAAGTTCTCAAAGTCTTCTTTGGCGATGGAGTGTCTGGGAGGGCAGTATACTGCTGAAGTTGTGATTGTACTATGGCAGTCTTATATTGCTACGTTTGTTGCTTGGAGGTAGTCTTTCTGGAATGATGGAAGTTCGTAGTGCTTAATACTTGCTTTGATTATTATTCCGGTGCCACCGTGGGCCTTTCCGCTGTGGTGTTGAGTATGGTAGAATTTGTAACCATTTATTTTCAGGTAGCTCTTGTCGGTGAAGTGGGTTTCCGATACGAGCATTACGTCGACTTGCTGGTGTTTTAAGAAGAGTTCTAGTTCAAGTTTGTGTTGCGCTAGACCGTTGGCGTTCCAGAGTGCTATGCGCCTTGGTTTTATTTTGAGTCGGGGCGTGCTGATTTTTCCACGATGAGTGTTAGTAGCGATAGCAAGTGATTTATTTGCTCCGATTGTTTCTCTATTAGCTTTTCAAGCCTTGAGGAGTTGTCTGTGTTTGGTGGGTTGGGGACACTGTTTTGGGGAAGGTTACTTTGGCTGTTCGGGTTATTTTGGATGCCTTGTACTGCTTAGGCAAAGGAGGTTGAGGTGGTGATGAATTTGGTAGGACTGGGTGTTTGGTTGGTTGAGGGGGTTGGGGTAGTCGTGAATTTCGGCGGGCTGGGTGTTTGGTTGGATACCTCTTTTGCTCTGAGCTTTGGGTACCTGTTCGTGTATAGTATGTTATATGCTGGGCAGCCTTTGTAGTTGGCAGGGTGGTCCCCTTGGCAGTGGATGCATTTCGCTGGGGTTTCCGGTGATTTGGCGCACTGGTCAGTGGAGTGAGAGTCTGCGCATTTAACGCAGCGGAAAGTATGGTTGCAGTATTTCTGCGTATGACCGTACCTTTGGCACCTTTTGCACTGCACTATTTCTTTTTTCACGAGCGGTGGTTCGATCTTTACTATCGCGTTCATTAGGCGACTGATGTTGTAGATTTCCTTATTGTTCGGTTTTTGTTTAATGTCTAGGAAGAATAAGGATAACGAGTCTTTCGAGACTCTATGCCTTATATTACTTACGTTGATGACTTCGTGGCCGAGTTTTGAGAGTTCGTATTTTAGTTCGTCTATGTCTGCTGAGTGGTGTATGTTTCGTAGGACCACCCGGAAAGGCCTTTCCTGTTTGAGTTGGTAGGTGTGGAAGTTGGCGTTCAGGGTCCTGAGTGTCTTGGTGAGTTTTCTGTAAGCTTCTGGGTTCGTCGGCAGTATTTTTACTTTATTGTTACTTATCTTAAGGTTATATTCCTCCTTGCAGATATCTCTCTCTAGGGACTTGATCATTGTCTGTATGTCGATGACGTCGTCCACAAATATTGGTGGGGGAGGGGGGATTCTCTGTGAGTGTTGGTTTGGTGGCGGTTTTACGATTTCCATGGCGTCGTTTGAGGATTCCAATACGGCGAACCTGTTGCGAGTGTTTATTTGTGTTGTTGTTTCTATTTTCCTTTTCTTGGTAGTATTAGCGTCGTTGGTGTGGAGAGTTCTGCTACACTTCTGCCACGGGGGAGGTAGCGCGGGGTAGTTGCGAGTCTGCTCCGGAGAGCCTGGTCGCGATTGCTGGGCCATCATCGAGCTAGTTAATTCGGAATGAATAACTAGTCGTGAGGCTATGAGGCTAGTATTCGGGTTGGGGTTAGGTGCGTGGGATTTTCTTCTCCCTAAAGGGAAGGGGACACTTGGCTGTGTTCTCTTTCGACGGTTGGGCGACACGTGTTGTTTTCGGACTACGCTGGGCACTAGAGACACGTCTGCACGCTTCGGCACTCCACAGCGAACTGAAGCTCGCAGTTGAAGCGATAGAAAGCAACAATTAGAAAGCATCCAGAATTGGTTAAGGTAGTCATCTTAAGACAATGCAAAACCGCATATGTCTTTGGCTAGTAGGCAAAAATTGATACATTTCGGGTGAGTTGTCTTGTCGCACCCTCCAATTACCATTTATTCCAGTCCCTACAAAACTTCCTTAACGATTAATTCCTAAATATTTAATTTCTTGGAAGATTAAAAGGAGTAAATAAAATAGTCTTCTGGACAGAGATGTGCAAAATTCTATAACAATGGTATAATAAAGCTATCTAAAAGATGGAGAAAGGTTTATATCAAAAATGAAGAATACCGTACTGGATAAAGTTATATTGAAAAAAAAGAGAATCGTCTTGTAATTTGACTTTGAAAAAACGACACGAACTTTTCACTCAATCCAATAAATTAAACTCACATTTCACAAGTAGCATATTCCGGTTGCTCCAGTCTGTATCCCTCAATCAGTTTCTGATATTGTTTCTCAGCTTCCATTCCGGGATAAGGTGTCTTAGCCAATGTAAAGAACTCCCATAGAACTATACCAAATGACCAGATATCCGATTGCGTTGAGAAAACTCGATCTCTAATCGATTCAATGGCCATCCATTTTATAGGTAACAGTCCACCTCCTTTCTTTTTATAATTATTATCCTTGTACATAGTTTTTGCTAGGCCGAAATCACAGATTTTCACTACGTTGTTTTCGGCTAATAAGATATTTCTCGCGGCTAAATCACCGTGTAACACCTACAAATGATGATTAAATTATATTTCAAGCAAATGATTTTGTTTATATTTTTCATTTATTGATATTCATAATTTAATTAGCGAATTAATGAGGTTATTATCTTCCTCATTTCATACTACTTTCATATTGCGCTTTGAAAATTTTTCTATTATTTTTGATAGCTTAAAATTTATTTCATCAGATACATTTTTTAGTTGTCACAATATACTTCAAGTTTCATTTCGCATCCATTTACATAACTCGGAACCCACACGTGCGGGAACTTGGAAAATGACCACACTGCTTACATGTAAGCTTACTACCACTATCATACATCGACATCCATAATCTAATCTATGAGCTGCTTCCAGAACTAGAGTTACATAGATCATGTTTATTGAAAATGGGTGATTTTGAGCATCTGAATTCTATATATGTACATATATATGTCGGGTTTACATTAGAATTAGGGTTAGGGGCGTAAAACGAATCTTCGTTTGGGTTACACGTTGTCGTTATGCAATGGAGAAGACATTGACTAGTGCAAATACGATTATTATAGAACCGGACAAGTAACCGCGGTAGTTAGGTGCTCGAGAAACTAATGACAATGATCCTAGGTTCAATAACGAATCCGCGGTCGACGGGATGATAGATGAACGTATTCACAAAATCTAAGTCGGACGCGTAATATTCACTGGTCGTAAAGAGTTACTCCTTTCATCAATGAGATCGCGAGAAAGAATGTCTTTCCCGTCCCGATGATGCCACGGAGGAAAACTATAATGGGGTGTGTCTAAGGACACGAGATCATCGGATTCGTCGAGAAAAGCCTTCGTTCAGAAAGTAAGGGAAATTGGCGTTGCTGCTAATTGGTCAATCTCCATATCGGTGGTTAGAAAAAGATGCTAGCCGCCCTCGAGGGAAAGTTGCTAGTGGGAGACGCCGCTCGTTGAAAAATATGTCTCCCCTATCTTCCCGTAGTTGGGACAAAGACTGTTTGTCTGTTTGAAGGACTTTAGTTGACTAAATCTTAAGATTTATAACGGGCCCTCGAGCTAGCCGAACATGTACTGCGGAGACGCATCGACATCTGGCAATCATCTTACTCGAAGAATAGGGTCTGCGCGTGGCGAGCCACGGGACAGAAACCGTTGGAATGTTTACTGTCGCGTGTCGCCACGAATATTTCCTTTAAGGAGAGCTATAGAATTACTCCATACCTTTGTTAGCCAAAGCGTTCATCCCGTGACCGCGGCTACGTTCGGCGACTGACTGTCGCCTCGAGCCCAAGCTCATTATCACGACTCTCGAACAATTACAATCGGGTTGAATAACTACAATTGTTCAATCACAGCTATAGTAGACTCTAGGTTACAATGTTGCGGGATTATCCAAAATTCCAAAGGCTCCGGTGTTCTTTCATCTCCGACATATAGATTATAGGCAAGAGTTTGGTTGTGGTCTCTTGTGGCGGATGGTGCCTACGCTGAATGTTGTGACTGGGTCTTTGTATCCTGACTATGAGAAGTGAGGTGTTACTACTCTCGTTTATTTGATACTGTTGTGGTCGGTATTTGTGAGAGACGATAGGAAGACCCAGATACATCGAGTGTTAATAATAAGTGATCGTTAATAAATTTTTAATTACAGCGGAGAAGAAAATGTGTAATACGTTAAAAATGAAATGTAGAGAACGGAGTAAAAAAGGACCATGATGTTTGTAAGAATGCGAATAATAACATTGTGCATAATTACCTTTCAGGTAAGCACCTTCCACCACAAGGGACCACAATCGAAACCATTCTGTGTTCTTGTCTGTGTTATGTATGTACATATATAAAATTCAGATGCTCAGAGTCAATCCTTTTCAATAAACGACATGATCTATGTAACCCTAGTTCTAGAAGCAGCTCGTAGATTAGATGGTGGATGTCGATATATAATAGTGATAGTAAGCTTACATGTACTGGTTACAACGTGTTGTTATTGTCCAAGTTCTCGTGTTTGAGAATTCCAAATTAAGTGAATGGCAAATCAAGTGAATAATTCTTACATACAAACATTTTCCAGTTAATCTTAATCTAATCCATTTAGTTTACATTCTCCAATAATTGTGATGTAAATTATAAACCTTTGAGATTTACCTTTTACTATTTTATATACATAGCAAATTAAACAATTAAAAAAGAAGAGAAATTGTTGAAATGTACCTTTCTTTGGCTAAGATATTCCATTCCTCGCGCTACTTGGAACGCCCAGGATAACAAATCCTGCGTGCAGATTGGCTTCAAATTGTGATCTTTGTAATCACCTCGATAATTAGATCTCCATCCCGGTTGAGAGGAATTATTACTAAGAACACAGCCATCTGGCGACATACTAATTCCTTGAGAATCTGTAGTAGAGGTTTGACATGTTGCCGATTCGGTGGCTGAATCTTCGCTACGACTGCGAGAAAATGACAATGCCACGTATTTTATCCTGTCGTATGAACAAAAGAGAACACGAATTTGTTAACACCGTAACCCCATGCACAGCATCAGTAGTTTTATATTATAATAGCAGGGTTATGGGTCAAGAGTGGAAGGAAGCAGAAATGTGTAATAGTTCGCTAATTCTGTGTAGCGGTAAGTTAAAAAACATGGGACATACAAAAACAGTAGAGTTTCCTATATCCAAACTACAGTACTATAGTTTAAGTAATTATATAGAATAAAATACACCTCACCGATTCCATTGACTATGAAATATGTTGTCGAGTTCAAATTCTGACTTTTTCCCATATACAGGGTGGTTGGTAACTGATGGTACAAGCGGAAAGGGGGTGATTCTACGCGAAAAAAGAAGTCGAAAATATAGAGTAAAAATTAAAAAAATTAAAAAAATCTACAGTGAGATCCGTTATAACGAGACGTGATAAAGTGCACGCATACCGAGCGAAAATTCAAAGTCGATTTTCTCGAAAACAAAGCCTCAAACGAAAAATTTTTATTCTATATTTTCGTCTTCTTTTTTCGCGTAGAATTACCCCCCTTTCGCTTGTACCACCAGTTACCAACCACCCTGTATATAATCGTCGCTCGGGTATAGTTTGCGAGATATTCGCAAAAGGACTTAATCATATTGACGGTAATCATATTGTTGTATAACTCAATTTAATCCTGATTCATTGATGGTAATTATTTTTAAATAAAGAAGATATAAAGAAAATGAAACAGAGGAGAAAAATATGTGTATATCAAATGTATAAATCGATTGGGCTACAATCGAATTGGTGGCTCCTTCTCTTCACCCATTCAGTAGAGCGGTAGGAGAAAAAAGCTCTTTCCATAGCTTCTTTACTCTGACGAACTCTACAACCGCACAAGTGTACTATCAGCAGGCTAGTCGCCATTATATACATGTATATATAGGGTCCGGCCGAATAACACGTAAAAGTGGGCACGTTATGATTCCTTATAGAAAAATAAGAAAATAATATAAAATAAAATTTTCTCATTTTCGACTCAATTTTTGATAAAATCGAGTTTGAGAATTTATCAAGTATATTGAATATGGCTAATTGCCGACTGGATAACCTAACCTCCATTTAGTACTTACATGCGTACGATAAATTTTCAAATTTATTTTTTCGGAAATAAAGCGTCTTGAGAAAAAATTTTATTCTGCATTTTCGACTTATTTTCACACGTAGAATGACCTCCTGTCGATTATTTACTCCTGCCTGGTTTGGAATTAGCCATTAATTTATTAAGTATACTGGATAAATTTTCAAACTCGATTTTCTAACTCGAGAACAAAAAAGTTTTATTTTATATTTTTTAATCGGTTGATATGCAATGTTGCACTTTATTCTAATTTTCAAAACGGTAAACATGCAATAATTCGTCGAAAACAATCATTGAAAAATTCCTTATAGAACAAAAATCTTTTAAGTACATTGTTAAATAATATTTATAGTATGAAACGTAAATTGTTTTATAACTTGAAAGCTTAGCGGCGGTGATATGTATGAGGAAAAATTATTCAAAATGTCAATCTGGACAACATATTTAAAAATTAACGAAATCGGCGAATTAATACTCTAATCCACATAATTACTCAACTCCGTTTATACGAACTTGATTTATATGAACGGAATTTTACTTATTGCCTGATTAATTTAACTCTGATTTTCTATTAACTGAACAATTATCCAGTTATATGAACATCTAAAATGTATCTGTGTCTACTTATATTTATGTTTAGACAAATGGTTTCTGTCGACGTTTTGGCAATCCGACGAATTCAAAGTTGCATCGATGCAAATAGCCACCAATTCGGATATCTCTTATTATGATGCAAGATTTGTTGCTTATTTTCTCTTTATTACCGAATGACCTCGCATTAAGGCTCGTTGAAATCGTAACTAAAATAAACATTCTCTATTCTACTAGGAATAAAAAGCTATAGCAAATAATTTAAAAAGTGGAGATGGTTTTGAAATGCCCGAAAACCCTCAACCTACAAAAATATCATTACCGTCATACTATAGCACTTTCTGTATCATTAAACTATTGTAAAAAATGTTACTCTATATCTGTAGAAAGAACGGAGATATTTAAGGTGATCAGAGTTATTAACACAGTCAGTATTGTATGAAGTATATGGTATAGCTATTTTGGATATTCCATATCTTTCTACATATTGTGTTCACGCTATAGTCTGGATTTCTTATAAGTGCATTAACATCCGCAATCTAGTTATTAGCAAAAGTTCTATTCCAGCGAAAGAATGTTCGGACAATAGGAAACTCGAATATTATGGTATTCGATTGAAGGTTTGGGATACGAGAGGTTTTACGGTATGATTTTTTCGTTTTCAAATATTCTAATGTTAAACACAGTGTTGCATTCTGAGATTAAAATATTTATAGGATACTGCTAATAGTATTGTTAGAATATTAACATACAATGGGGAGTTGGTTATTTTATACATATAGATTTTAACTGTACACATTTTCATTTTCACGAGCTGCATTCAATCGATCATTTAATTGTGTAATGGAATAAAACAAGCAATTATCAACGAGTATATTAATAAATAGGGATATTATTATGATATGAGTTTTTATGTGGAAGTGAAAAACAAAAGCAAACCTGTTGTTGCTGCTAACACTAACAGATCTAGTTAAAAGATCTAAACCGATAGTAGCATCGAATTTGTCAGTTGCAGGGTCAATTTGGTTGATGAAATCAGCCCTGTGTCGCAGCAAATAATTGTGCAAATTTCCAAATCGGCAATATTCTACGATCACTAATAATTCACCTATTAAAAGAAGATCAGAAAACTATCAAGATTAAAGCTTAAACTCCACCTAAAAAATATTAATATTTGGCAAATTATTAGGTTAATATTATTTCTCAAAAATTAGACTTCAGTCGAAAAAATTCAAATTTCATTTCAGATATTATAGGTAAAAATTCAAATTTTTGAAAAAAAGTTTCATATATTTTAACCAAAATTTAATAATTAAATAAAATTAAATTATTAATAATCAAATATACAAATTTATTTATTATTTGGTAATATTAAATTCACATCTAAGAATTAATTTTCACTTACAATGAATATTTCATAAATAAATAAAGAGTATTTAAAACATTAAATTTTCAAGGAACATTATTCAAGTGATGATAGAATCGCCTAGATTTTTAGGTAGGGTTTAAAAAGATATAACAGAAACTTTATAAAAATAATGAAGGAAAATGCTATTAAGTTTAAGAACTAGGTCTATTTATGTGAAAAACTGTCAGCAAACTTCAAATAGAGACTTTTGTGATTTTATCTATTAAAATATCTTTAAATTAATATTAAATAAATACAAAGAGTTTCTCTTCCTGCGATTGTGATGTGTCGATACGTATAATTCCATTCATAAGCATTAAGACACTTGCAAAGAGACAAGGTACTTAAACCTGACAAATTATTAGGTTGATATTTTTAAAAAATGAGACCAGTCGAAAAAATTTTATTCTATATTTTTAACTTATTTTCAAATCTAGAATAATTCCCTTGATTATCCTCTCAAGCTAGGAATTAGGTAAATATATACTGTATACTTGACAAATTTTTAAACTCGATTTACTCAAAAAATTGTGCTACAATTTTGTTATTCTTGATTTCCCTCTTATTTTGAGCCATAGAATTTATTGAATAATTTGAGGCCACAGGGTATAGAGTCTTTTTCAGCGATTTTATAATCACGTTAAACATAGTAGCAACTTTTTGATTCAACTTTATTTGTTATGCAAGTCCTGCGTTATACGGATGCTATACGTGTTATTGTAGTGTTCCTTGTAAGTCCTGGATCTATTATATGATACGTACGTTTAGAAATGTTTTTCGTGCAAGCACCGAGAAGATTAACGACGTTCAAGTGCTTTCCAAGGTGCACCATAATTTTCAACTCACTGGCAAGCGCACGAACACAAGTTGGAACTGTTGTTCGCCGAACCATTTTTACAGCCACAGTCGTTATCGGTTCGTTCTCGCAAATTCCTTCTGCTTCCGCTTTCATAACAACGCCAAAAGCCCCGCTTCCTAATTGTTTTCCTGTTAAACGTTTTGCGTAATCAAGGTATGTACGTACCACCAAATTCTATTTCGCTATAAAAATAATATAATTAATACCTACAATTTTGTATCTTATTTGACATAATCTTGTTTAAATTGGAAAAGCATTATAATACTAATCATGGTTGGACACTCTTTGTTTGAAATAGAAATAATGAATGAAATCTTATTTGAGAAATTAATTATTTTCAAATGATTTATTTGCCAAATATTTGATTACTACGAATAATAATAATAGATCAAATAATTATTCATAATAAAATAACAAATTTATTCGAAGATACTTCCAAATCAATTACAATCTTATTCGAAAAATAAAATATTTCCAAATATGTTTGCTAATTATTTGATTATTTCATATAACAATACAAGATAGAGGATAACAAACAGTTGTTTTTCGTGTATAAGAAATATATTAATGAAGTATTCATTGTTGAAACAGGTAGATATTGAAACACTGACAGATCAAGCAGTGCGAGATTTAAAAAATTTGAGAAAGAGCACCAGAATTTTTCAATAGGAAGAATTTTTTAAACAAGAAAATTAAAAGACCATTTTTAAAATAAGAAGACAACACCAGTAATTTAATTTCATGCAACTATACAATACGTATGCATAATTTCAAAAAAAGAAGTTTTGAACAAGTGTAAACAAACAAGTGAGTCGTAATATGACTAGTAAACCGATAAATGTGACAGTATTGTTGATAAAATAATAATGTTAAAAATATATAATTACATACAATAATTTAATTAACAAAGAAACAATCTAATCAATGCATGTACAATATTCTTTTAGATAAATTTACATAGTTAATTTAATTTTTAGTTAAACGTAAAAATTAATTGTTAAATTAATTGCTAAATATTATAAAATCTGATTCTTTTTAGTATTTTTCTTATGCTAAATGCGTTTACAAAAAAGTTACGCATAACTCTGCTTAACTTAAATTTTTTATTCTATTTATATGACATTTCATTTAGAAACCTACATTGCATTTTATAATTACAAAGAGAGCTTAAAATTTTCTGTTCTTATATAAGTATGAAGTACAAGAAGATGTAAGATGATAAATTTGATAAAAAATGCTAATTAAATGTTATTGTTTCCATTTATTTTTTATTATTCTAAGCTCAATTTTTGTACAGGGTGTTCAAAAATCATTTTTCATGGTTTTGGCAGGTGAGTCTACATAGATGTTCGGATTGATAAAGGTCTCTTAAAAAACATGTTGCAGAATTCACCCTGACCTTGTATTTCCCAAGCATAAGGATCAAAAGTCTCAAAGGAACCATGGATGTCAATTTAACCGTTCTCTTGGAAAAATGTATTAAAGACCGTTCGCGGAAAGACGCAATTGCGAAGAAGCATACCAACGAGAGTCGTAAATTCCCGTTACGATTTGATCGATAATCGACGCCACGAAATGATCGACCTAACCTATTTCGGTTAAGATACTGGAGGTGGTTGCATTGATGCCAACACTTAGTTAACAAATTAAAATATATACTTTATTTCTAAAAACTTCGAATACGACAAGTCTACGAATGTATCGCGTGTACAAAGCGCAAGTCAAGTTTTGACGGGTCAAAAAACGTAAAGTAGCTCAAACTTCTGTGACGATGATGCCGCGGAGAACTGGTGATGGGTGTGTCTAAGGGCACGAGGTAAGCGGATTCGTTGATGACAATTTTTCGTTAGTCAGTTCTGCCCGTGCAGCCGAGCTAAGCGGACGTGAAAAACAGTGCTTAAGAAAAAGTGCGGCAAGTGGGGAAGAGAAGGTTACGAACGGCTACGCCCATAGCTAAATGGTGGAAACCCGTGTCTTCTACTAAGAAGACTATTATCAAATCTAAAATGCAAAAACACATCTCACCGATAAAAATAATTAACAAAGATGAACAATACTACATAAATAAAACAACAAAACATATCGAAACCAAGCCAACCAATAAACCAAGAACAGGACTGCTCAGTTACAAACGAAGTTGATATGGAAACCAATAAAGAAACAACTCAACAGGATGAAAACTGGGAGGTGGCGAGCTACAACGAAAAACGAAAAATAACAGGAAATCCAGATACAGAAAAGCAGCGATGGCTGCAAGAATTACCACTAAGAAACTCCTTCAGCTCACTTACGGAGGAAATAGACGATGACACAGCAACCAAAAACATAACTAAATCAACGCACATTACAAAACCACCACCAATATTTGTCGAGGCCCAGATAATAGACCCGCTTATAAATCGACTAAACGATATAGTTGGGAAGGAAAATTACATAATAAAACAAACAAAACTAGAACAAGTAAAAATACAAGCAAACACCTCAGAAAGTTATAGGAAAGTGATAAAAGAACTAAAAGAAAAAAATGCTATATACCACACGTACCAGCTCAAAACGGAAAGGAGTTACAAAGTAGTTATAAGAGGACTACATCCAAAAACTAACACAAAAAACTAAGTGACGAATTAGCAAAATGTTGGCCACCAAACAAGAGCAATAAACAATATGACAAGATACGACGCGAAGCAACCACTATCTTTATTCATAATAGAGCTGGAACCTAGCACCAACAACAAGGAACCAACACCACGCTACAAAAAAGATATACCACAATGCATACTGTGTCAACAATACGGACACACTAAAAATTATTCTAACAGAAGCCCGGCATGTGTTAAATGTGCTAAAAACCATCTAACACACTGTTCCTACATAGGGAAAGTAGAAGAAGTTAAATGTTACAACTGTAATGGAAACCACCCAGCCAGATATAAAGGAAGTGAAATCAGGAAACAACTACAACGTAAACTGTTTCCACCACTTCGCAATAGATCAGTCGATAACTGCCAACCACAACAAAGTACAACGGATAACGAAGCAACATTGAAAGCACAAAATGAAATAAAAGCTATAAACAGAAACACAGATCCCCAAGGAAACCGAAGCTACGCGCAAGTAACCCAAAACATTAGACAAGAAATGCCCATAAACAATCAGAATCAAAGCAACAACACCGAAGACGCTACAGAAATCAAAGAACTACTAAAACAATCCATCAGATACACCAAAATACTTACAAAAATGATAAGCGAACAAAACGCAGTCCTCAGACAGCAAACGGAACAAATCACAGTCATGCTACAACTACTTAGAAACATGTTGAGCAAAAAATAAAAATAGACATGCTTAAAATAGCAGCCTGGAACTCTAACGGCCTACAACAAAGGGCCCTAGAAACTAAAACATTCCTGTATAGCAATAATATCGATATACTACTCGTTTCAGAAAAACACTTCACTATAAAAAGCTATATCAAAATACCGTACTACACCATATATGATACCAAGCATCCCTCAGGAAAAGCACATGGGAAACAATCAAAACAAATTAATAACTTACTATTATTATTAACACTCATCATGGATAAATTAATAGGCCCCGACGCAAAATAAAACCAATACGCATGGCTCTTTGGAATGCCAGCGGTCTAGCTCAACACAAATACGAACTAGAACTCTCCCTAAAACAACAGCAAATCGACGTAATGCTCGTATCTGAAACCCACTTCACCGACAAAAACTATCAGAAAATACATGGTTATAACTTCTACTATATCCAACATATCAGTGGAAAGGCTCACGGCGGCACCGGAATCATTATCAAATCCAGTATTAAGCACTACGAACTTCCATCATTCCAGAAAGACTACCTCCAAGAAACAAACGTAACAATAGAAGACTGCCATGATACAATCACCACTTCAGCAGTATACTGCCTTTCCAGACACTCCATCGCCAAAGAAGATAACAACCTTTGATAACTTCCTTGATGCTCTGGGCAATAGATTCATAGCTGGAGGAGCTTGTAAAGCCAAACATACCCAATGGGACAGTAGACTTATCACAGTAAGAGGCAAAAATCTCTTGAATAGCATAAACACCAACAGACTCAACTACCTCACCACATATGAACCCATATACTGGTCCACCGACACTAACAAAATACCTGATTTACTTGTCTTCTTTATAACTAAAAATATTTCGCCAAAATATGTCCAAATCAACTCCTCGGCGGAACTCTCTTCAAATCATTCCCCCGTTATTGCAACAATTAGTTCAACAATTATCGAAAATCCACCTAATGGCTTTATTCATAACCAACTCAACAACTGGCAGCTCTTTAGAGATGTCTTTAATCATTCAACATCAGTCTTAATTTCCCAAAAAACAAATGAAGATATTGAAACAGCCACGGAATACTTAAACACCAGCATAATAAACGCTATCCGCTCTTCCACACCTGCTAAGAGTTCTATCAATAAACATGAATACTCCCATCACATATTAGAAAAAATCGCAGAAAAACGTAGACTTAGAATAGTATGGCAGAGTCATAGAACACCTGACGACAAACGCAAGCTAAATAACGCAACTAGGAATTTAACCAAAATCATTAAAAACTATAAAAATGACTGTTTCCAAAAATATCTCGCCAATCTGTCTCCCACAGCTGACTCCAACTACTCACTATGGAAGGCTTCCAGGAAACTCACGCGTCCCCCGCAAATAATCTCACCAATTCGCTATCCGCAAGGTGGATGAGCGCGTAGCCCTATAGATAAAGCCAACCTGTTTGCTAAATACTTGTCTAAAGTATTTAAACTCCATTCCTCCAAAGCTGCAGCGGACATTACTGAATACCTGCACTCTCCCTTCCAAATGTCTCCTCCTATTGAACCCTTCACTTCTCTAGAAGTTACAGAATTGATTCGTCGCCTAAATCCCAGGAAAGCATCGGGACATAAGCAAATATGTAATAAAGCAATCAAAGAACTTCCCATAAAATGGATTGCACTCATCACATCACATGGATTGCACATAAGTTCTGGAAAATATCACTGATAACTCTCATACCTAAATGCAGAAAACCAATACACGAAACTAGCTCCTATCGCCCAATTAGTCTTCCACCTAGTTTGTCAAAACTATTCGAGAATCGACTTCTTCCACTCTTAGAGGATTTGAAAACACTGCCAGATCATCAATTCGGTTTTCGGAAGCAATATTCTACGATAGAGCAAATTCATCGTATATCACATAATATCAGCCAAAATTTAGAAAAAAATATTGCTCTGCGGTATTCCTAGACATTCAACAGGCATTCGACAAGTGTGGCATGATGGGCTTTTATTCAAACTAAAGAAAATCTTACCACACAGCTGCTACTCCATCCTAAAGTGCTACCTAACCAATAGGCAATTCATGGTTAAATACTTGGACGCCACAACCACAACATTTCCAATAGAAGCTGGCATACCCCAAGGCAGTGTCCCCGGAGCCCTGCTGTTCTCCATCCACACTGCCGACTTACCAACTTTAACAGAGACAACCAAAGCGACATTTGCTGATGAGGCAGCGCTATTAGCATCACACGCAGACCCGATAATTGCATCCTCCACTCTCCAGCGAGGTCTCGACTCTATGGAAAAGTGGTTCCACAAATGTGGCTTCAAAATTAACGAAAATAAATCCACGCGTGTAACCTTCAGGCTGCCAAAACAAACCAGCCCTCAGGTGACCATTAACAATATAACAATTCCTAACAAGGATTCAGTCAGATATCTGGGCATGACTCTGGACAGGAGAATGACATGGAAACAACACATCATAGACAAATCGAAACAACTCAAGGCTAAACTTAAAAAATTCTGCTGGCTCATTGGCCGACGTTGCAACGTAAGCACGCAGAGGAAAATTACGCTCTATCCAACTATGGAGAACAGCAAGTAATTCCAACATTGAAATACTTCAACGCTTCCAATCGAAAACTCTAAGATCTATAATAGATGCACCCTGGTATGTTACCAACGAAGCAATACATCGCGATCTCAAGATACCCACGGTCAAAGTAGAAATAACAAAATGTAGTAATAGATGTATCATAAGAGTTAACAACCATCGAAACCCCCTAATTACTAAATTACTTAATACGTCGGACCAGAACCGCAGGCTAAGAAAACACTATCCCTTGGACCTAAGCACTAGATTCAGCTAGATATTTCTAATAAATAATATTTACGTATTTATAATATTATTATTTATAAATTATACTTATTTATAAGTTATACTTACTTATAATGAGTTAATAAGTTTACTAACATATTATAAATAATTATCCATGTCACTGCGCCATGCCAGAGACTCTTACTCAAAATTCTCAATGCGAGAATTGATTGTAAAGTACTTGTAAATAAAAAAAAGGGGGGGGGATGAACGCGTTGTCTAAGAGAGGTATGGGGTGATTCTATAGCTCTTCTTAGAAGAAATAGTTGTAGCGGCACGCGACAATAAACATTCCAACGGTTTCTGTTCCGTGGCACACCACACACAGATCCTATTCTTCGGGCAAGATGATTACCAGATTTTTTTTTTATTTACAAGTACTTTACAATCAATTCTCGCATTGAGAATTTTGAGTAAGTTTCTCTGGCGTGGCGCAGTGACAAGGCTAATTATTTATAATATGTTAATAAACTTATTAACTCATTATAAGTAAGTACAATATGATTACCAGATGTCGATGCATCTTCACAGTACATGCTCAGCTAGCCTGTGGACCCGTTATAAATCTTAAGATTTAGTTATTTAAAGTCCTTCAAACAGACAAACGGTCCTTGTCCCAACTACGGAAAGATAGGGAAGATCTATTTTTCTGACGAACGATGCTTCCAGCTAGCAACATTCCCTTAGGAGCGGCTAGAATCCTTCTCTAACCACCAACATGGAAATTGACCAATTACCAGCAACGTCAATTTCCCTCACTTTCCGAACGAAAGCATCTCTCCGAATCCGATGATCTCCTGTCCTTAGACACACCCCATCATAGTTTTCCCTTGCAGCATCATCGCGACGGAAAATTATTCTCTCGTGAGGTCGTATTAGCGAATTACTTAACGTCTTTACGCTCAGTGGATTTTCCACGTTTTAACAAAGAGTTAGTAATACTTGAACCATAGATAAGCAAGTTGAGTACATCTTGGACTTTGGAAGGAAGCGCATTTTGTTATCCCGTTTACCGCGGATTTTTTATTTAACCTAGGATCATTATCATTAGCATCTCGAGTATCTAATTACCACGGTTACTTGTTAAATTCTGTAATAATCATATTTGCACTAGTCAACTACTCTTTTCGTCGATGAGATCCCAAGAGAGTAACGACTTACGACCAGCAAATATTACGCGTTTCATTAACAAAGAGTCAGAATTAGAGTTTGTGAGCACGTACATCTATCATCCCGTTGACTGCGGATTCGTTATCGAACTTAAGGCCATTGTCACTAGTGTCGCGAGCGTCTAATCGCCGTGGTTGATTGTCAAATCTGTGGTATCCATACTTGTGTTAATAAACCGTACCTTTGTTATACCGTAACGATGACTAATTTCAATGAAGATTCATCAAACACCCACAACCCTATCCACAACGCCACTCCGACATATATATATGTCGAAGCCTCCCCTTTGGAACTTCGGGATAATCCCCTAACACCGTAATCTAGATTCTATCATAGGCGTAATTAAACAATTGTCGTCTTTCGATCCGATTGTATTTGTTCGAGATTAGTGATAATGAGCTTGGGCTCGAGGCGATAGCCAGTCGCTGAACGTAGCCACAGTCACGGGATGAACGCTTTGTCTAACAAAGGTACGGAGTAATTCTATAGCTCTCCTTGAAAGAAATAGTTGTAGCGGCACACGACAGTAAACATTCCAACGGTTTCTGTCCTGTGGCTCGCCACACGCAAATCCTATTCTTCGGGTATGATGGTTACCAGATGCAGACGCGTCTCCACAGTACGTGTTCAGCTAGCCCGAGAGCCGTTATAAACACTAAGATCTAGTTACCTAAAGTCCTTCAAACAGACAAACAGTCTTTGTCCCAACTACGAGAAGATAGAGGAGACTTATTTTTCAACGAACAACGTCTCCCGCTAGCAACTTTCCCTCGAGGGCGGCTAGCATCTTTTTCTAACCACCGATATGGAGATTGACCAATTAGCAGCAACGCCAATTTCCCTTACTTTCTGAACGAAGGCTTTTCTCGACGAATCCGATGATCTCATGTCTTTAGACACACCCCATATAGTTTTCCCCTGTGGCATCATCGGAATGGAAATTCATTCCTTCTTACGACCCCATCGACGAATAGAGTAACACCTTACGATCAGTGAATATTACGCGTCCGACTTAGATTTTGTGAGCACGTTCATCTATTATCTCGTCGACCACGGATTCGTTATTGAACCTAGGATCATTGCCATTAGTTTCTCGAATATATAATTACCACGATTACTTGTCCAGTTCTGTGATAATCGCATTTACACTAGTTGAAACCTTGGTAAAAATGTATTGTGTGATTAGAAGATTATAAAAATGTGTTTTTCATATTGTATTCTTTGAATAATGCGTATGTTTCGCATATTTATGTTTAAAAGCGTATCCAAAAATATATTACGTAGCATTTACTTATGCAATATATTCATTTCATCAAATTAATTTAATTTATCGGAAATGCGTAAAGTGCTAACAATAATAATATGTAATCGACATCAACAAACCACGCTAAATGGTGTATTTACATATTTGCAATAGTGATTAAACGTAAGACGTGGTAGTTTGTATTTCCAATTCGGATAAATCGGTGTGATTTATCGCATCATTATTTGTAATGTTAATCATATGATGAACAAGAAGTAAATGTATGGGAAATTTTCTTAAATTTTATAAAAAATGAATATTTGAAACGATAAACGAACTATATTTTATATACAAATATCATTGGTTAAAGTGTGCAAATTTGGACAGAGTGTTTGTAATTTATTATAACACAAACTATATTTACCAGAATAATTGCGCAAGCATTGTTAAATATTACATCGTAAATGATATTTAATGTATTAAATTTACTATTATACCTATTTTACATGTTTTATCTATTTTATATGTGCATAAATGTTATATATGTGTAGATAGGTATCTCCCGTACTATACAACTCCGAACTCTTACAAAACGATTCCTCTCTAAAATGATTCGAGAATGCGGGAAATCACAGAACGGAACGGCACTTTTAATGTATTCACACATCTGCGTATTTTTAATACGTCTTTAGTTCGTGGATTATTAAATCTTTGCACTCAAATTTTTTTTGCTATAGGGAAGTAGTAACTTGAAAATTTTCTCATAAAAAGCAATGAAGTTCTTACAACTAACGTAAATGATTTATGAATCAAAGATAAACTAGTTTCCTATCGCTTTCTTTTCTAGTGAATACATTTTGGGGGGGGGGGGTGTAACTTGCTTCTCAGCATAAAAATATATTAGACAACACATAAAAATTAAAAGCTTTTAGACATTTACGAGACACAATATATGTTTTTAGTTAATTATATATATGTTAAGATTCCTCACCTAATTTCAATTTTTCCCGAGGAAATTCCCATTTCTTGTCGTAAGGAAGCAATTCTGCTTGATCGTCTACTGTTAACTCTGGATTTAAACATTCTACTGCTCCTTCTTCGAAATGCATCAATCCTGATTCCATTAATTCCTTTCTCATGATCTAAAAATATGGAAATGTAGGAAATGATATAATAATAGTTATTGATATACATATTAAGACAACAATTGGTTATATTTCGGAAGATCGATTAATGAAAAATTTGAGTATAGTCCTTTGTAAGAAACATTGGAAAACAAAAATAAGAAGTGAGAGAAATTGTTAAAGTTTTATTCGAAGATATTATATTAATATTTGTAAAATAGTTGAAAGAAAATAAATGATTTTCACTTATATAAGAAGAAAATTATTCGATAATTCGAACAATTTGTGGCATGACTAATTCTAATCGATTCGATATTCAAGATTCTATTGTATTTCATAACATCAAGATAATTTAGAACATTAATAGACTACTTGATCTATATACAAATTTATATTTTTAGGAACGTGATTAAAGAAATGGAACTTAGATGGAGATTTGTCCCACCTTTTAAATATTATAATTACTTTACCTCGAGCATTCTGTTTATTAATCCATATTACGTGCATTCTGTGCATTTTTCACATTCAAATTTCATACAATTTCATAAGCATTCGCAGACTACTAATTAATATTCAATAATATAGACTTACCTTTTCACGACGAATTTTGATTGTGAAGTAGGTTAACAGAGTCACCACTGTGATCAATAAAACAAAGATAAGCACGATCAACTCCATAGGAAGTTCTTTCCCTATAATTTTTAGAAGATAGAGTCATTAATAATTTTGGTATTTTTTCATGGGCAAGAAGATGAAAGAAACAACACAATTATCTGAAATATTTGCGATTATCTGATAGGTATTTCCAATTATGACAAAAGTATATTTCTTTTGCAGTTGTATAAATATGAGAATTACCCGAGATTAGTAGAGATAAATTTCTATCTATACATTTCACAAAATATCTACAAAATTTTTTGTGAAAAATTCTGAATTGATTCTTTTAACCACTCTGCTAGTTCTAGTGTTCATGTACGATTTCAAGTTGCTACTATTTGGAAATTGTTATATACAATACATATATACATATATACATACATATATACTACTGCAGTATCGTGGACAGATTGCCTAAGAAATATCGGATGAACTATAAACAATTTTTTTTTTTTGGAAGAATTTTACAATCAATTCTCATTGACAATTATAAGTAAATTATTCTGACGTGGTACTGTGTCATGTATAATAAGTGATTATCGTCTGCTTGATTCTAGCTGAATCTAACGAACTATAAACAATGTTGCAAGAAAGTCTAAGTGCCGACTGGCCCAAAGGGTCGGCAAACCTCAATTTGTCGTCAATCCTTCAGTTGAATAGTTCAACTGAAGAACGGAAGAAAGTGTCACACGCTCAAGAAAGGCCACCCGCTCAGAAACAGTAATAAAGTAGACAAAACATCCTGCATGCCACAGTTATCGAAATAATAACAAAACAGTAACTGAATAGCCGCCTCTGATATACATCCGACGATAACCTCTCCAAAGGGACTAAAACCTCCATATAAAAACCCTCCTACATTAGCGCTCAACACATTATTCTGTTGTAATACTTTGAACCGTCACTCTGTTGGATTTATACAATAAAATTTCCATCATCTTATACGAAGTTCAATTTCTTTACCTTATTTGTGAAATGTTCGAAATGCGACGCGAGGAGATTGTCACGACCGGCATACTTCAAATCCGATGGACTGACGATGGAGACAAAGATGTGGCGGCACTCGGCGACAATGTATATCGCTGAAGTACCTAATGAACCATCAACATCCCAACGGTCCTTCCACCGAAGGTTCTAGAAGAAAGAGCATGTGGCAACGGTCGTGGACGCCTAGGAAATGCATGGACGGTGGGGATGTTGAGGGATGACAAAAGAAAGTAATCGGATCCGATCGAAAGTCAAATCATAAGAGTCAGTCTTAGAAAGTCGCGTCTAGAGTTCGGAAGTGGATTGTAAAGTGGATTGTTGTTAGAAAAAAATAAGGTTTTCTTTTTTTTTATTTTTCACCTCAAATTTCTTTTTTTTATCTTGTTATTTTACGTGACAAGATCACCGGCGGTCTATCGGTTTCGTGATTTCTTGTGTCTTCGACGTGACAAAAGCGTACGGTGTTCGTGATCGCGGACGGTTACAGAACACGTACGTGATATGAGAAAAGACAAAGAGATGCTTAAGGAAGAAAGACGAAATCGGCAGACGTTAACTAAGAGTCGAGTTGTGAGGAATTGAGAGTTGAATTGCCAAGTTGCTATGAGTCGTAAACTATTAGTTGTGAGTTGTGAATTATCTATTTAGTTGGCTTAGTTATAGCACATTATTGTACTTAATTCATGTTAAATAACCATCGTTTCCTGTTTAATCCATTGTAAATAGATTCATCTATTAATAAATTTATCATTTAGAATAGAAAACATTGGAAACCCTAATTTCTAATATTTCCGAATAAATAAATTCTATACTACATCTTGGAATAAATTTGCAAGCAAACTCAGTAATACTAAGCGTTAGCTATAAAAGCTAAAGTTTTGCAGATGTAACATGTTAAATTAGTCTGATATAACTACAAAAAAAGTAATGATGACTTTCATTTATTGTCTAGTAGAAAATAGAGAATAAACTAAATATTAGTTGAAAGACAGTATTTGGCCGGTGGAAGCTCTGGCAAACTTAAATTAATATTTCACGATTTTTCGATTCTGTTATCGCCAAACATTCAAGTAATGAAACTTGACAGATTCTCGTGAGATTATTTCTGCCATGACGTGAACTACTGCTACCAGATATTCTTTTCCAACTAATACAAATTTTATCTGATAAGAATTTTCTTGATAATAAATGAATATTTTGATTATTTCTTTTGTATTTACCTCATATTAGATCTGTTAAACTTTCTGATGAAAGAGGGAGAGAGTGAGTGGATCATTATTCTCATATATTGTTGTATAAATAAAAAGTAAAAATCAACGAATTATAAATTGAGGTACAGTAGTAGTCAATGTTAGTGTGAAATAATTTTCGATGAATAGATTGATATATGAAATGTTGCGTTTTATTCAGATTTTCTATTGATTAAAAATGGATGTGACGAATACTACACGAAACAAAGTCAAGGTCAATTTTCCAGGATCTTCTTTAACAGATCTCCACCGACTGCAAAGCATCTATCAAAGCCATATTATCAATGGCATATAACTTTTAAATACCCTGTACATATAACATTAAACATAAGTTGTTTTATAACTTGAACACTAGAGTCGAACGGTGGTTATCCATTCTATGCTGACTTTGACAATATATGCCCCTATTCCGAATAATTACCTGTTAATAGTATCTATTATTATCGTTAGATAATTGAATTCTCTAATTAAAAAAGTCTATAATATACCACAGCTGTTATAGTAGCACTAAATAATTACGTATATTTGAACATCAGAAAATTAAACGTTAAATATCTTTATAAATAATACAATTGTCAAAAATAATCGGATATTGGTTGACTTACTTGATCACCAGAAGAAGTTTAATTAAAATCGACAATTCCACTGTTGTGACTTTACCTTGTAAACAATTTACCTTGTACGTCACCGAATTTGCTTATGATCAGTTTTTGAACGATCTACGTCTATTTTAAGACAAACCATTTATCTTATTGTTAGTGCTACAACAAATAGCGAACTGTATTCTGTATATTCACAGCTTAAGGATCATAGGATTCTACGACGATATAACTCATATTCATCAAACAATACGAAAGCTGTATAACTAATTGATACTAAACTAGTTAGTACTAAAAACTAATATTTTCAGTTATAATTATTATAATTCGATGCATAAGTAATAAAAAGAATAAAGTATATTCTTTCAACTTATTTTGTTGTTTAGTGTATTAATTCATATATACTATCTTTTCGCAATCACTATAAACCCATATAGGATTTCAATCATTCTTCCATTTTTAATACTCTTTCTTGCTAAACCTAAAGTATATCATATTTTCTTATTTCTATGTTATATTAAATTTATTATATATGGACTATAGATGTACACCATGGGCGTAAATTCGTGGTAGGTAAAAGTTAGGCTGATTCTATGATATGAAATAAGATGATAATAACGAAATTGCTTTGAAAGCTCCATTTTATAAAAAGATCGAGCTTGAAAGTCTGTAAAATATAGTGCATTTGGCTAATTTTTGATTGGACAGAAGCGGTCAGTTACCAGTAGATTATTCTATACGTAACAGTAAGTTGAAAATTCTCGTTTTCCAGAAAATTATTAGCATTTCATACAACATGATTATTCTATGCAGAGTCCAACATCAAACAAGAATGTTAGGATGTTGAAGCTTAGTTGAATCAAATTAGGTCTGACCTTACACCTTGGAACCTATCATTAAAAAAGATCGAGCATTTGTTATGTTATAATAAATTACCTTTCACTGTTATTGTTATGGAGGACTGGACTAGTCCCAATCGACTCTTTGCTTTACACGCGTACACCCCACTGTCATTATCCTGAAGATAATTAATATGCAACTCTTGATAGTCACGGATGCACATGAATTGCTCGCCTATTTTTAATGGTACATCGTCCTATAAAGAATATATAATAATTATTAAATAATATATTGTATTATTATATATATAATAAAAATTATATTGTGTAATAATGTATATTATATATAAAGTACATTATAGAAAGCATAATAATATAATAATTATAAGAATTATATAAAAAAAAATATTTGGGAAAGTAACATTAAAATTTACGAGGTTGAAACGTCACACTATGCTTCAGTCTAATAATACTTGTAACAAATCCATCTAACACGATATAAGACAGTATATTGATTAGTAAACCTTTCTGAGTATGAACAACTTTTTTTATTCAATAATTTTTAGTAACAAGTTATCAGCCACTTACTCTATACCAAGTGACTAATGGTTTAGGCATTCCATCTACAAAGCAGTACAGTACTAATTCGTTGTGACCTTGGGCGCTAACATCGACTATAATTCCAGTTTCATTTAAATTAGTTTCTATTATGTAAGGTGATACTGCGTCTATAAAAAGAAAGAGAAAAAAACCTTAAATAAAAAATCTAATTATTCAAGTATTAGCATTCGAAAGATTCATTTAAATATTTACTTGACCCGAAAAAACCGAACTCTCTGACGCTGAAATCTTTTATATAACATACCGTATAATATGCCGAGAAAAATTGCCTGTAGGTGTTCAAATATTTTGGGATCCTCTATATGTATATACTAGTGATGAAATCAAATTCAATATACTTATATACACGAATGAAATCAAATATCCAAGATTCGCTTCATATTCATCGAATACTACTTGGATATAATGTTTCGTATTCGATCCTTCTTAGCTCATTTCGAACCTTGAAACAAATATTCGTAAGTTTCGAAAATCTATTGTTATCAATCTATTGTATCATTGTTATTTCATTGATTCTTCTAATAAATTAAAGAAAATTTTATAGGATTATAAACGATCAACAGGATTCCTATAAATTTGATTTGAACGGTTGCACTTGTAACCACAAAAAAAATGATTTTAAGTGAATGGAGAATTAGTATAAAGTGCTCGTAAAGCTCCGAATCTATTGCAGCAGCGTCCGATTCTACTTGAGTTTACTTTTCTGATTTGGGTTAATAGCCAAAATATTCCCAGAGAGGTCGAATCTGCCGCATTTAGTATATTTGAAAGTATTACTACCTGTTTTATGGTGGAGGATTTGAATCTGACTGACCAATGTTCAAGTTTATATGAAAGGCACTTCAACTCGTTACTAATATGTACACTACTGTTCAAAACTATTTGAACACTTTTGCGTTATTATAAATAAAGAGGCTCACAATAGTATTTGTAGACACCTTTTATGAATATAAATAAGAATATAATATAATATGACAACATGAATATTAACATTTATGTGTGTTACTTAAAATATTTACGAACTTCATTACAACTATTATAAGACTCTATTATCATATTGATATAATTTGAAACGAATCTGATATTTTATGTAGAACTTACAAAATACATTACAATATTACAAGAAGAAAGTAAGTAAGTAAGAAATGTTAAAAATGATCTCACTGAATGCTGTTTCAATACTTTTGAGGTTTTTGTGAAATATATCTTGTAATTTTCATATATATTTTTAGAATTTTTATTAATATAATCACGACAGTCGTGCCCCACAGTCTGATTACGGTGGTAATACAAAGTGTTTTAATACAAAATGTGGTAATACAAAATGTGGTCAGAATGTTTTATAAATATATATTATAGATATAGAAGTTTCTAGTGGTAAATGTTCGAAGTGTACTTTCGTAATTCAGTGCACATAAAATATACTTGGAATAAAATTCTGTAATATAATTTCGGCTGTTGATCCTTATTTGGGGGAATCATATATAACTGATAAATATCGATGAAACCAATGGTCAATTTTAACCAACATAAGTAAGAGAGCAAAAATTGAAATTAAACAATTGGTCTTAGAAAAACACTTAGATTCAGTGTTGTGTGACCTTACGGTACAAGCTATATTCATTTAATATTGGAATCTTATAATGATACACATATGTGATACACATATTTCTAGTTTTCACAATATTCTGTGTCACTTACAATTAGTTCTACTTTTTTACAGATTATAATTATTTGACCCAATTATGTCAAGAAATACAAAATCAGCAACAGGAAAACGTTTTTTTATGGTACTATAACTTTGAAAATAAAATGTAAAATAATGACATAATAAAATATAAAATAGCAAATAAAATATAATGGTTCTGATCACATTGTATCTATAAAGTATCTAAATACTTATAGACGATGGTATATCCTTTTCATTATAATATAAAATATTTACCGTGCACTTGAAGAATGTAGGCCATTTCCTCTTTATTACGACATGTGTACATCATTGAGTCATCTTTTGTCACATTTTTTATTTTCAAAATGGAACGATAAGTAAATCGAGTTTTGGCTCGTCTGATCGTTGTCCTGGCTAAACATTTAAAAAGCGATTGGATAATGAACAAATATCCAAAGAATGCTCTTTTTGTTAAAGTACGATTAAAATCAAAGACACTTAATATTTGGCTCAATGGGAATGTCATCCGAGTATTTCCATTCGAAATTATCCGTGTAATTGTAAATAGAAGCGGCACAAATCAGTTCTAGATCGTCACCTTCAACCACTGGATCTGTCGGATTTATTATGCCGAAACCACCCCTTCCATCTATGATTTTAAAATAGAATTTTAGATACAAAATTGAAAAAATAAGTTAAATACAAATAAAATTATGAAAACAGGAAGGACAAGTTCGAATAATACACAGTATTTAACGTGATAGTATCCAGGATTTTTGATAAATCAATTATAATTAGACCACGGATGTTCATGCAAATACATACTTTTATAAAATGCAAGTAGAGAAAAGAAATATAAATAGAAATTTATTGTATTAATAGAAGATTATAAAAATATATTTTTTATTTTTCATCCTTTGTGCAATACATATTTATATTTAAAAACATATACAGAGACATACTGCATATTGCATGTCACATTTATTTCATCAAGTTAATCTAATTTATCAGGATTGTGTTAAGTGCTGTTAATAGCAGCAATATATAGCTAATGTCAAAAATAGACCATTGCGTTTCGAAATAGTATAGTTCGATTTAATTAAATTATTGCGTTCGCTATTCTGAATTGTATGGTGAACAAGAAGCAAACGTACAAAAAAATTTCTTAAATTCTGTTATAAACTAATATTTGTAACATAAATGAGCGTTTTACATACAAATGAATGACTAGTCAAAAAATGCAAATTTGAGCAAAGTGCTTGTGATTAGCTATAAAATAAACTATACATATTAAATATTGCATCGTAAATAATATTCGATATGTTAAATTTATATCAAACATATGTTGCATATTTTATGCGCATAAATGTCATGCATTTATTGTATATTTAATGTATATAAAAGTCCTCAATCTGGCTATTACATCGTTTAGCTTTTTATTGCAAAGTTGGGTATATGTTAGATATAAGTTAGGTACAGGTATATGTTATAATGTAATTACTGTAATTTGTAATAAAATGAAGGAAAAATAAATATTTTATATATTGTATTATATTGTATTGGTTGCTTTATACTAACACAGGTAACAATTAACAAAATTTAGCAGGCGTGAGAATTATTAGAATAAATTATAGTAAGCAGATCAAATATCATGGACATAAATTTAATGATTCCATAAATAAAATTACAACTCAATTAGAATTATCATTTGAGCAAAGACTACATACCGGAAACCAATATAGTTTCAACTTGAGACTCGCATCCAATAAGGTTACACGCGGTGCAAGTAAGATGGCCGCTCATTTCAATAGTGACCCTCACAGTTGAGCGAAACCTGGTATTCATTCCGCTTTCCGTTTTATTCTATACGAAATTAAGAGAACCCTTGTTTTGAACTCTCACGACGAAGAATTAATTACTACTCAAAGTAATTCTATTAAATAGTGTAATAAGTGCCTTTTATTATTATTACTATTTGGCTCGTTCGATTTGATTAATTATTCAGTTACTTATTTTTCTAAAAGAGTGTCACAGATCGTTACTTTTGCATATAAAGTCTATTTATTAAATCAAACGGTGAAATAATGTGTAAAAGTTGAGTAAAAGCAAGTTTATCAAACAAGATAAATTATTGAGAAAATATGTTACAATAA
The DNA here is from genome assembly GCF_011952255.1 of Bombus vosnesenskii. NCBI lineage: Eukaryota > Metazoa > Arthropoda > Insecta > Hymenoptera > Apidae > Bombus > Bombus vosnesenskii. The sequence goes on from NW_022883059.1 coordinate 78,555, forward strand.
TAAATATATTATAGAAACTGACAAATCGACAACGCAGAAAGAATTCCTCCAATTTAAAGAAAATAACTGTGCTCAACAAATACATCGCTTCGGTTGCAAAATCCGATTGCACTTGTTTTATAACTAGAATCTAACGATTTTTTGCATAGATTTATTCTGTTTATTATTTTAGGCATGAACTAAGGCATAACTAAGTAAATAAAAAAGAAACATTCGATTTTGTCTAAATTCTCAGGATAATACATCAGTTTAAAGAAGTTATTACGTACTTGTAATTCTATGGTGCTCGCGTCTTCATAAGAAGGATAATAAGGACATCTCATGTAACTCCACGTAATGTTTGGTGCTGGATAGGTTGCCACATCACAGGAAATTTCTACCGTCTGATTAGGAGCATAATAAGGCTCTACCTTCAACATTGGCACTGGTTTCACTGAAAAGATATCAATATAGAGAGTTAATTTCTTTTGCAGATCTTGCTAAACAAAAATTGTACACTTATTCGGTTTAAACTGTTTAAAGATTGAAAATGCTCATCGAATGAAAAAAATAGCTTTTCCATAGTATAGTAACAAGTTTAGTAATAAAACAAATGATATTTTACATAAGGAAATTATACAAATTGTAGATTCTCTTATTTAATTAAAAATTACAAAATCGTAAAAATGAAATCTACCACTTGTAATTTCTATCTCTTTGGTTTATAAATATTATAAAAGTAATTCAGTAAGTAAGGACCGAGCTTTGTTGAGCAGTTCTTGATGGGAGGGTTTCACCACTCTCCTAAGCTTAAGCAATTTCTGAATGGCGGACATTTTAAAGACGATGACGAATTGAAGTTCACATTCAATTACTGGTAGTTAAATAGAGTGGCAATGGAGGATTGCAACAACGGGAATTTGAAGCTCGTGAACAGATATGATAAATGCATAAATGTAGGGGCTGGTTATGTAGAGAAATAGATTATATAGCACTGTAGTTTAAAAAAATATAAAATTGAATAATAAGGTCGCCGATTATATTTGAGCCCTCTATAAATATTTCGGAAGAAAGAAAAGTTCGAATCGTTCGAATATTAAATTCGTTATAAGTAGTTTTTCAAAATTTGCAAGTATTCGTTTCGAACTAGCTTGTGAAAATCGAATATGTACTTGTCAAGTAAGCTGGACGGGTCATCAATCGTACGATTAATATTCGAACTCTATGAAACAAAAATTATAAGTATATTATAAGTGATTGAAGAGTATTTATCTTAATTATTACTACATCATTTCTTTACCACTCGTGAAATGTGCTTATCCTTTGAGTTGATTTACCTATTACGTCGAGCGTAAAATTCAGCATTTCGAATTTATCTTGGTTGACAGCCTGAAGAGAATATTCTCCCATATCTTCGATATTTAAATGGTTAATCTTCAGAATTGTATGGTTAGGTGTCAATTTTATTACGTACTTTGGTCTATCTGAGTCATGCGAAGCCCCTATGATCTCTTCTCCTTTTGTATTTAACCTGGGAAATGTACAAATTATGCTAAAAAATTTAAATAATATTGAGCACATTAATATTCATTCTATTAATACAATGAAATATTGAATAATTGTCCAAGCCTGTGAAAATGACGTTTCTAAAAAATTATTATCTATAGTAACATACTTATTAATTATACTAATTTTTAAAATATATAAGGTTAATATATAATTAATATATATAAGTAATGTTTTAAATAAACATTTATGGAGGAAAATTATATTGATAATGTGTGATATTTTGTCGAAATTAATTTTTATAGTAGGATAATGACCTCAGATATTATGTCTAGCATTTATTGAGATGATTGGAAGGAATTGGAATATAATTTTGTTTAGTGATTGTTAGCACTATGACAAATGAACAACAAACATCAAATAAATACTGAATAAAGGGAAAAATGACGATATGTTATTCCGCAAAGCATTATAAGAAATTTAGGCGAGTCATGGTTATCAATAGGACTAAAAACTATGAAAGTGGTTAAAACGACCAAGGTGACTTTCATAAATTTCATAAATTGCAAAAGTACATTTTTACTGCATTATAAACTTTTCTATTCCTTACGGTTTAATTTCTTTTATACAAATTTAATACTTTAATCTTTTGTAGTTCTATAATACGTGCCATTTAATTCTAGTGTTGAAATCATTAATGTCTTCCCAAAGACAACGTTAAATATCCTTTTAAATAAAGTTTGGTTCTATACAAAATTAGTCTCATTATTATTAAATCGTGGATTTTTGTGCATTTATGGGAGTTTTAAAGATACAAAAATGCATAGAATGCATCTAATATAATAGAATACTAGTTATATGTACTGATTAGATGTTATTTCCTTAACTAAGAAAATAGTTGCAGTTTGCTAACTATAATTTGTATAAAAGCTATTTGTGTAAATAATTATATATGTAAATACACACACGCGCGCGCGCGCACGCATGCATATATATCTGTACACACATAACGTCAAAAAAATATTTTTCACATTTTTTCTATTTGGAAGACATATGTTTGGATGTTAGCAATAGTGATCCATTAAGCTAAAACTTGTTACCATTTAAGAGTAGGTTCTGGATAGGCATGCACGTGTACCACCCATTGTACACTATCACCTTCTCGACGTTGATAATGTCTGTTCGCATCCTGCGCTGTTAGGTTGATAAACTTGTTTTCTGGATCTAAAAATGAATATCCGGAATAGTTTTTGGTACAAAAGCTAAACGCTACATAAGATATATATTTGGCAATTAAAAGTAAAAGGTTGTATTCAAATTTCCTTTATCTTTTGTATCATGAATCGTGTACGAGAATGAATCCACTATGCTACACATATGTGTATATTGAATTCTTTCAGCTACATTTATTAAAAATTTTGATATTTAGTAAATTTGAGACGAAATCAAAAATAGTTTTATCTCGTATTCCAAGCAATCTAAAGTGTGATTAATAACATTGTTCAACAGCCCACTACCAACTATTACGAATCTGCAAGTAGTTTTTCCCCAGCCCGTCTAATTTTTCAGAAATTTGATTCTGAAAGGAATTCATATATTTCAAATTTAAACAAATTTTGTGCCGTAACTATAAAGGATATTGTACTTCAGTTTGTGTCGAAAAATTCCTATCCTAAAAATTCTTTCCTAAGTACTCAGATATCAGTTTTTAATACATTATAAATGTTTGAATATGTTTAAACAGTCCTTAAATGTGGGGAGACGTCAATTTTGGGGGGATATTTTTCAATTTATCTTAAAAAGTAAGAATCTAACGTAAAATCGAACCACGATAGAGCAAACTTTTACCTTGAAGAAAAGGCCAAGGAAACACGCATCCAATCAAAAAGCTAAATAGCTCCGCGAATGCGAAATGTCGACAATAATACGCAAAATCAAAGCCAAAGCTCAAAGTCTCACCTGCATCGCGCTAGATGGAACATCGAGCTCTTACTTTTTGAGTTAAATTGAAAAGTACCCGTAAAAATTGGTCTCTCCGTCTTTAATGATCATTTAAACATTCATGATGTACCGAAAACTATTCGGAAAAGATTACAGAATCTTCCGACACAAGCATGGATGGAATATCTTTTATAGTTATGCCTGAGAAAATCTGTTCAAATTTAAAAAGTATGAATTTAGTTGAAAATCAAATTTCTCAAAATCTAGACGCAATGGGGAAATGATTTATAATCAGAGATTTATAACTATGAAAAGTAAAAATACTTAATAGCAATAGGAACGATAAAAAGAATTTGAAATTTGTTGGACGGTGTAATTGAATAACATAAACAAAATATTCGCAAGGCCAGCAAAAGCACATATATAATTGGAAAATCAAATAAGGAGACATTCCAATCAAAAAAATTGATTCAAAATATATCGAATTTTGAAAAATTGCTTTTCTACAAAAAGCATAAAATTTAACTTATTATACCTTCCACTGTGGTTTTCACATTATACTTAATTGCATAATTGTAATTAAATTAATTATAGAAATAAAAATAAAAATTGAAATTAAATTAATGACGAACTTGACTTGAATACTATATTTAAAAAGTAGAAGAATACTGCAAAAGTTAAAAAATAAAAATAACTTATTTCAAGGAAAGACAATATTATATACAAAACAACATTTTATACAAAATCTTATAATTGGAGAATTATTTAAAGTAAAACTTACCATGAACCTTGATGTACTTTCTCGTTTTGTTAAAGTCATAAAAGGATTTGATAATGCATTCATACCACCCTTCGTCCTCATCCCTAACATCTTTTATGATCAATTCGGTGGTTGTGCGCGCAACTGGACCAGACTTTTTAGTATAACTAGTAGTATTTATCCTGCTGCTCTAAAATTATACATGAAATTTATTTTCTATGACAATTAAAATTATACAGGAAGTTTTATGATTTACAGTAAATACTACGGAAGGGTGAATCTAGTCGTAAAAAAATTAGTCAAAAATATGGAATACAATCTTTTCATACGAGGCATTGTTTATGTGAAAATTCACTTGGAAGATGTTTTCGATATGCTCTTATTAAATTTTTTTCTTAATTATTGAATGAATAATGAATTGTTGAAGTGATTAATATTTCTACATATATTTGGGTTTATTGTATCGTGTAATAGAAAGTATACAACTAAATAGAATAGCTTTTTATATTTTATATAAAAAATGTTATATTTAAAAATAAAATTATTTTTCTATTTGTAAAATAATATGAATGTAGTTAAATATCACTGATTGTGTTAATATCGTAATTTTTTCTATCATTTTGGCAGTCTTCTTACCCTGACTTCTAGTTAAGAAATTAAATAGGTAATCAAGATGAACAGTTCATCAAACTAATTCTGTAAATTTTGTCAATTACAAATACCAGTTCTAATATTGCATATTGGTTTCTATAAATCAATTTTATGATGATTACAAGGTATAAAATTATTACATTTCGATTTATCCATAATTTATGGGGTCACATAAAATTAATCGTATATTTGTAAATTCCAAATATCATGCAATGTCAAAAAAAAAAAAAAATATTGTTTGATAAAATAAATCAACAGAACACTGCACGCTGAGAACATTACAGAGTGTTCATATAAATTTTTGTCAATACAGGCAACAAAATGGAGCATTGATTAGAATAGAAAATGTTTTCAACAACTTTTAAAGTCAATTTTCTGAAAAACAAAGTATGAAAAAATTTTGTTTTATATTTTCGACATATTTTTTCACGTAGAACCACATTTTTTTTAGTTGTATACCAGTTACAAAACGGCCTGTATAATTTGGATAAAGATAAATAAATTGTTTCCGAACCGCTTGTGGTGTATTCCAAATTAAACCATAAGTCAAGTCTGCTGCAACAGTTGTCGTGCAATTTACATGTAGAGTTTGTCCTCGTGTTACGTGACGCAAAGTGTCTTCTATAATTACTGGAGCAAGCAATTCTGGCTTAACTAAAATCGATGCGAATTTTTCAATTAATTTAATATAGAAAATATAATTTAAATTAAAAGTATTAAAATTAATATATAGTGTCGTGCTTCAAAATTTAATCATAAATTCAACAAACTGCTTGCGATAAATTTTTGCTTTTCTCTATAATGTAGGCTCTAAAAATATATAGAATGACCCATTTAAAGCGATACGCGCAATTATCTCCTAAATTCTAAATTATTCGTTATACAAAAGAATGTTTCAAGTAAAACTTACTTTATTTCCCAGGTAATCGGACGTCTCGTGATGGTCACAAATCTTATCTAAGTGAATGTGCCTTCCAAATTTTAAGGCGAAATATGTTTTTTTGGATGAAATTGTGTGTAAAAACATAAATAAAAACATAATATAATAAAAATCCAGATAGGCGTCTACCCCATTCCGTGACGAATTCATCGACTCGAATTAACTATGTTGGTGTTCCAAGGTCATTCAGGATCATTTATTGCCGTTCAAAACTTTCCTTTATTAAACGTCTCCAAGATTTCGTTTACCAAAGTTTGTGTTACAATTGCTTCGAAGGAATCAGTATTATCGTGACTTCGTTATATACGTGTTCTTCGTTTCAACAACAATTCAATTTACGATGGCTAATTGAACAATATGTTCCTCGGTAGTTGGATACGAAGAGGGAGCAGGGTACACTTCCCATCAAGATCTCCGGATTTGATATCAGCAGAATTTTTCTTTTGAAGTTTCATAAAAGAAGCTTATCGTGATAATATGGGAAAGTCGTATAATATTGGAATGGATACCTATCAACAAATTACTTGGAGATATTGGAGAGGGTAATATTGGAGAGGGTGCAACTATCTTTTAGCTTATTATTATATTAATTATTTAATTATTTAATTATTTATATTATATTAAACTAGCTTTGAACTTATTATTTCGAATACAAAAGATAAGGAACATTTCTGGACATTAAACGAAAGTAAATTTCGACTGGCAATAAATGGCCTGGTGTCCTACATCATCATATTATAGGTCAATGAATTTGTCATGGCATGAACTACGCACTTATCTGAATAAAAACATGCAAGTAGTTGCATTAAAAAAAAAGATCACCTTGAAATCTGGAAGGCACATCTACCTAAATAAGGTTTGTGCTCGTCACAAGACATCTCCCTCCAAATAAAGTACATTTTACTTCGATACATATTTTTGCATAACGTATAGTTTAGAGTTCAGGAAACAATTGCGTGTATTACTTCGAATGAGTCATCTTGTATTTATCTTACTTTGAAGCAGTGTAAATATTAGACTTTATAAATATAGCTTTCAGATCTTTATTTCGCGTAATAATTATAAACTAAATTAAGTTGACTTTTGTATAATGCTTGCCATTGTACATCCTAAAATCAATTCTTTCTATGTAAAGTATATTTTTAGATTTACTTTTCTAATTTCATATCGTCAATTTTTTTAACACACTGTATGAATATAATATAAAAATTGGGTCAAATTCGTTTTTTTTCGAAACAATAGAAAATGTGAATCTACTCATATTCAACAATTGTGTATAAATCATATACCATACGAGACATGCAAGGAATACCTGAAAATATATTTCATCAATCTATGATTAACAACACGTGTGACTTTATCAACCTGCCACAGCTTTTCTGAAAGCTCTGGCTTTTGCTTCTGTGTTTCAAGTATCGATGATGATCACTGAATCCGGTTCAGGCGTGACGGGCTGATAAAGGGCTGATCGTCGATAAAGATCTAGACTAATTGCGAACCTCTGCAGTAGACACTTTTTATAAATATGTTATATGTGTTAAATTGTTTGGAATGTCCATAGCACTGTCATGAGTTGAATACGGATTTTTACGTATTTGTGAAACATTTAAAAGTGTAAAAATGCACGTAATATGCAAAAATATATGTATAAACCATCCAAGCGTCATACCATAAAATGATCAAATACAAATACGAAATATACTGTTTGTATCTGTGCGGATACAAATTACGCTCAATGTATTAATGGTGTAGAAGTTAATAAAATTATATCTACAGCAAGCTTGTCATTAACTTAAGATCCAATCGTTATAATTTCTGATGTTATACAATTAGAAATGGAAATATATGTTTCCTACGACGGAAAGTACGAGTTGAAGCTTATATTGAAAAACGCAATTTTAAAGCGCTTGGCCAGGCTGCTGATTTGGAATCATCTCGATATCAATTTAACAATTGTAGAAAAATCACTGAACATTGATCAAATGAAATTGGTGAACAACAAATTCTTTGCAACAACAATAGTTAACAATGAATAAATTGAAGAAATTTTGCAAACAGGACCGATCTGTGAATTGCCCCTAGAAGATGCAAACGGTTTCACTCTGATAGCTCAATCCAATCCTAAGTAATCGATGGGCATACATAAAAATTCGACTTGCAAAAAAAAAATAGTTCACGAAAAACAAACGCAAAAAAGTTTTGGAATTGGACCAGTGGGGGAACATGCGCTACGAGAAGCAAAAAGAATCATCTTGATTGGTTAAGCCGTTTCGGAAAAACGCAAAAATATTAGTTTTAAAAAAAATTGTTTAAGACGATCAAATCGAAAAAAATTTTTTAACGGGACTAACCGGATAACATGTTCTACAACGTGCAAAAAAATCACCTCGGATTGGTTAAAACATTTCGGGGTAGTTGATGAACATACATAAAAAGGAAAAAGAAGACAACATATATATACATATTTTCTTATATATATGTAGGGGGTTGAATGATGAGATTACTAGTAGGTAAAATCGTCAATGTATTTAAAATTGTCCGTACAATGTCGTAGTCGCGAAACGGTGTGTGTAACGTCGTTTGGTCGCAGTTTATAATAATCCGTTTGCGATCGCGTCCGTTCATTTATAGTAGTCAGGGGGAAGTCGGAAGATTCAAATTTGTCTTTGTTTTACGGTTACATGTAGCGGCGACGTTGTTTTGCTCGGAGTGTGTTTAATCTTACATTATACGTAACCTAACGAACTTTATACTCCGAAGCAAAACAACAACATGATTTGAATCGAATTCGAACTCTTGTGCCGCTACATCACCCCCCTACCAGTGATAACGTTTTTATTGCATTTCCCAAGAAAGTCCCCGTGTGTGATAATTTATGATGTCTGACCTGCCTGTAGCCGATTGGGAAAACGGACTCTTCGGCCAGACCGCGTAACGTACCTATTACTAGTGTTTCCTTCATTGCTTTCGTTATTCCTATTTACGTCGCTTTCGTTGCGAGCGTTCGTCCGTTCTACTGGAATAAGCATGTCATGGGTTTCGGCGGTTTTCGCTTCGAGATCCTCTGATACTACAAAGGCTGGCTTTAGCCGGTCGACGGAAACCGTTATATCGCGATTGTTGACACTAATAGTATACGTTTTCTCGCCTCTTCGCGTTACTCTAAACGGCCCATCGTAAGGCAGCTGTAAAGAGCCTCTAATTACGTCGTGTCGTAAGAATACATAGGGGGAAGACTTCAATTCGCGGAAAATGAATAATTTCTTTTCACCGTGTTGTGTAACGGGCTGAGACCGGACTTTCTCCATTTGTTCCTTGAGCAGGGTTGCGAATTCTGAGGTGGCCCGCTGCTTAATTGGTAGAAAGAACTCTGCCGGCAAACGTATGCCGGTGCCGTATATCATCTCGGCTGCCATTGCGTTTAGGTCCTCCTTTATCGCGGTTCTAATGCCTAATAGCACGATTGGCAGAATTTCGACCCAGTTGCTCGTGTCGTGGCACTTGATCGCCGCTTTAAGCTGTCTATGCAGGCATTCTACCATCCCATTAGGTGAGTGATATCGAGCAACCGGCACAACTCTTCGAACAGACGCGATTCGAATTGGCGTCCTTGGTCGGTTGTTATTTTTAAAGGGAGGCCGAAACGAGAAATCCAAGTTGATAGGAGGGCCGCGGCAATGGTTGACGCTTCCATGTCGGCAATGGGAACGGTTTCTGGCCAGCGCGAAAAACGATCAATGCACGTTAGATAGTATCGAAAGCCCTGCGAATACTGCGTTACGATAATATCCACGTGTATATGCTCGAATCGGCCTGCTAAAGTTCCGAACGATCCAACTGGTGATGATACATGCCTGGTGACTTTATTACGCTGGCACGGTATGCATTGCCGCGTCCACGTACAGCAATCTTTGTTTACAGACGGCCAGACAAAACGCGTCGTCACCAGTTTTTGTGTGGCGCGTATTCCCGGATAAGAAAGTGCGTGTAACGACTGAAACACGTTGTGTCGTAACGATTTCGGTACGAACGGCCGCAAGGTCCCGATCGACGTGTCGCAGTATATTTCGGTGTCTTTTTCAGGGAATCGGATCTTCTCAAGCCGCAGCATGCGAGAATCGGAATTGAGGATTTGGCGTAGTTCATCGTCGTTATCTTGTGCTACTGCTAACGTTCGATGATCTACCGCGTTTTCGATTGTCTCGATACGGGATAGCGCGTCGGCTACATCATTTTCTACGCCTTTAACGTACCGGATATCTGTCGTGAACGGAGCTATGTAGTCAAGGTAGCAAAATTGTCGAGGCGAACATTTATCGAGTTTCTGGCAAAATGCGTAGACGAGGGGTTTATGGTCCGTGTATATTATGAATTTTCTGCCTTCGACGGCGTGTCGAAAGCATTTAACGGCAGTGTAAATCGCAAGGAGTTCGCGGTCGTAGGCGCTATATTTTTGTTGCACGGGTGTTAAAGATTTCGTAGTAAACCCTAGCGGTTGCCACTTGTCGTTCGCGCGTTGTTGCAAAACGGCTCCTACTGCGTAGTCGGACGCGTCTACTGTGAGGCTGACGAGCGCACCGGGTATCGGGTGCGCTAACAATGTGGCGTCCACGAAGGCGTGTTTTGATTCTTCAAAGCTGATTTCCGCGCGATTGGACCATTCGATGGACGCGTTACCCTTTTCCTCGCCTTTTAGCAGCTCGTTAAGCGGTTGCAAAATTTTTGCGGCCCTCGGTATGAAACGTCGATAGAAGTTAATCATACCGAGGTACCTGCGTAATTGTTTAGTATCCGCGGGTTTCGGAATTCTGATAGTCGCTTCGAAACGCTCGGCTGGCGGCTTTATTCCGTCGGCGTTCACGGTGTAGCCAAGAAACGTGAGTTCGCGTGCGCCGAATTCGCATTTCACGAGGTTTATAACTACGCCGTAATCGCTAAGGCGGCTAAACAACGTTCGTAGATGCTCGCGTTGCTGGATTTCATTCTCCGATGCAATGAGGAAGTCATCTATGTACGCGTAGACGAAATCGAGACCACGGGTGACTTTGTCGACGAATCGCTGACATGTTTGCGCGGCATTTCGAAACCCAAACATCATATTGGTTGCTTCGAAAAGTCCGAACGGTGTCGTTATTGCCGTTTTCTTTACATCTTCCGGCGCGATAGGAATTTGATGGTAAGCGCGAACGGGGTCAATTTTTGAAAATATGCGCTTACCATGTGAATGATGGGCAAAGTCCTCGATGTGTGGAGGCGTGTATCTGTCGGGTATCGTCCGAGCGTTTAACGCGCGGTAGTCGCCGCATGGTCGCAAATTTCCATCCTTTTTGGGCACGACGTGAAGAGGTGATGCCCACGGGCTTTTCGATGGACGCATCACGCCTTGTTCGATCATCAACTCAAATTCGGCTTTCACCTGCTTGAGCCGGTCCGGTGCGAGGCGTCGGGGTTTGTTATAGACCGGCGGGCCAGGCGTAGTTTCGATGTGGTGTACTACGCCGTGTCGGGCCTTTTCCTTCCCGAAAGACGGAGGACGCGTGAGGGCCGGGAATTCCGCCAGTACATCGAATCGCCACAGATAGTTTTCACCGATGGCGTGTTGTCTATGGCGACGTACCCTTTCGATGATAACTGGGTTGTCGTGTCGATTAATCTTTTATTCCGTTGGTCCACGAGCAACCCGTAGTGGCTCAGGAAATCCATGCCTGGACGTCGGCCACTGGAAAATGCCACTTGAAGGCGCGTCGAAGGGACAGGTTGAGGTGGATCGCGACTGTACCATATGTCGCAATTCGTGTCCCGTTAGCCGCGAACAATTCGTACTCGCTTTTCTTCGCAAGTCCCTGCATTTTGCTGCGCGGGTAGACACTGATGTCTGCGCCGGTGTCCACCAAGTACGAGATGCGCGTGTTTTTGTCGAGAACGAAAATGCGGCGGGAGATCAAGCCGTCGTCGTTTGCCGCGTTTACGGACGGCCGGTCCCGTTTTCCCGATTTCCATGTACACGGTGAGGTGCATTCTCGCGCGTTCGCCATACGTCGCATGATAAAAGCATAAGCCGCCTTGCCGTGGCGGGCTTCGGGATCGCGAGCTGCGGCGATATTTCGCGCAGGAGCATGGTCGCTGGCGGTCCCCGATGGTCAACGCCATTTGCGCCTGCATCTGCATCATCTGTTCCCTCAGCGCGTTGATGACGGCAGCCGTGGCATCGTTTACTCCGCCGCCGTATGTCGTTGGATTACCTACTGCCGTGGTTCGGTCTGTGCTGACCGCAACAACCTGTCCTAGTTCCGGGCGTATTTCATGGTTGCTGTCGGCGATCGTGGTCAGAGTTTCGGGTCTCTTATCCTGGACGGAGGCTAGGACGCGCTGTACGTGCACCGGGAGTCGGCCTTTCCAAAGAGTCCGGATGGGTTCGTCTGATGTTGCAGGGGTGGCGAGGCTTTACAGGTCCCGGTAAAATTGAGAAGGCGTCCTGTCGCCTAGTTGTTCGCTTTCTATTATTTTACGTAGGCGTCGGGCGTCTGACTCGCCCAGCCTCTTAATGAGTTCCTTTTTGAGGAACTCGTACTGCCCGCTCTTCGGTGGATTGACTAAGATGTCGCGGATGAGTCGCACATACGGTTTATCGATGTTCGCGATGGCGGCATTATATTTGGCCTCCTCACTTGTAATCCGGGCGTGTTTGAACTGTGCCTCTAACACATTAAACCACAGCTCTACATCATCCGCCCAGAACGGTGGTATGCGGAGCTGAGCGTTTACCGCGTCCACGTTACCGAGCTCGTTTTTGTCGGTACTCGTCATCTCGAAAGCTCTAATACTCGCGGAGTTCGAAATCTTATCGGCACTCTCCCGGTTATCTCTATCACTTTGATCACATCGGGGTCACCACTGTGGGAGAAGTGTAGTAATTGATGGTTGCTGCCAAGTGAAAAGGGAATGCGCGTTTCGTCCAGGGACTACCGGTGGACTCGTCAGTAAGGCTATACCCGGTAGTCCCTGCCTTAGACGTAGAGGGAGTCTCGCTAAGTGCGGTATTTGTATCATGCGCCCGTATATTCGACCGCTAGCGAGACAGACTCGTTGTCGTCGTAGTGGCCCACTGGTGTTGGCGGTTGGTACCCGGATCGCCCGGGAGGTATTACGACCGCGTTGATGCCTCGACCTGTCGGCGTCCTGTTGATACCGATCCGCGACATATACATGTCGAACCTAGATACCTTCCTTCTTTTCCAAAGTCGGTATAAAAATGATTCCGATAGGAACAGAATTTTAGACGTGTTTCTTCTTGTAGATGCAGGTGCAGAGATCATATGAAGGTAACATACGTTTTCTTACAATCGTATTTTTTAACATACTAATCTATCTTGTGCCGAAAGAATTGATTTTAAGACCTAATACAATTAAGAGAATTTAAAATATAAACATAGTTCGATATTGCCCTGACACAAATATTCGTAAAATATACAGTTTTCCTTAGATCGTTATTTTTATGATTATTAAACATATTATTTGCAACAAATAAAAGTTTTGTCAGTTATAAAAGTTACAAACGTTCTCTATATGTTAGAATAGTAAATCTTATTCAATAAATAGGTAGAATAAGATTTAAGGCTTTAGATGTTATTTTTGTGTCTTTATATAAACGATGAGGGTTAAATTAACATTTTTTGTGAAGTATACTTACGCTGCACTAAGAAGAAATATGTGATTTCATGGACCTCATCTGCTTGGTCTATTACGCATTTAAAGTATCCACTGTCTTTTAACGTGATATTTGTCAATGTGAGACCAATTCTCGGATTGAAATTTATTTGCTCCTGGGGCTGCACAGTGAATTCGATTTTAATACAACAATTATAAATGATACAATGAATTCTTATATTTTTATATTATTAATATTCGAATTTATCAATCCGATATTTCTGTCCGACCCATTTACATATCTGAATATCTCCTAATTACGTATCTCTGTTAAAATTTTTATTCATGATTAAGTTTTATTTTAATTTTATTCATTTATTTATTTTATAATTTAAAGCGTAATTTTGGAACTATATTCCAGTTAAGTTTTAATTTTTAACTAACACTATAATATGTATTATAAAAATAAACCACTTTGAAAATTTTCACTATATTTGTTGCACTTGGTTTTCATACCATATAAATATTTCAAGTGTGGAAAATCCGTTGATAACTTTCTAATTTATAAAGTAAATTATTTAATCAAGATTGTATGTATTAAATGCCTTCATAATAAGCATAAAAGTAACAAAAATAGGAGTCAAAAGTTCAAACATAGTACTCAAATTGACGATAAAACGAAATCTCCTCTTCTTCCGATTTTGATCCATGGACTGGCTAAAATGATGACATTATACGAATAATCGCTCTGGATCTAAACTAATAACGGTAATATTAAAAATCATCAAATTTTTCGGATCTACAGTGCAGTTATCATATGCCCATGCCTATCCATCGTATCTTATACGATGTACACAATATTCGTTAAAGTGGCTTACACTATATTTCTCGTGATAGTATAACCAAATGTTATTTTCGTTATTATTTTTTCCAGACATATTTTTTTTAGTTTTTCTTTTTCGTTCGTCGATTTTTGGTTTTTTAATGGTTAATGCCAAAAGATTAAACGGCAGTTTATGGACCAGCGGAATACAGTATACAATGTTTTACATGGCGACAATGATCGGTTCTTTTAAATAGTAATAGAGAAACTGGGTTTACTTATCTACATAGTTTTTATAGGTTTGTTTATGTTCCCAATTATTATTAGAAAAAATATGTATTTATCACACATAAAAGTAGACCTCCCCAATACTTTTTGCTGTATTTGACTCCATATAAATATTTTAAGTACTATATAAGTATAGTTGAATGTATTGTATTCTAGTAAATCTGATTAACAGGAGATTTAAATGTTCTTTGTAGAATAATACGATTAATTTTTTTGCAAAAGACAAATGACAGTGTTCGCTCCGGTATATTTGTCTAATATTTTTACTATTACTAGTTGAATAACAGATATTAATATTAAGCGTATATAAATAAACTTACCGCCTCGTTTAAGAAGACTTGGACTGTGAAATTGGGTGACGTTGGTCTGCATGGTATTACGGCAGACCCACCGACTGCTGCATGTAGTGAAGCAAAGGTATTCGCTTCTACGAACACATTTGTAGTCGCTGGAACAGTCAATACTAAATTAACATATTATAATCATATAAATTACAAATTTATCCCGATTTAGTTAAAATCCGTTAAAATTATCTCGAACCGTGTAATCATTTCATCGTCGCGTCGTTCAAATATTGTAAAAATAGTAAACATACAGTTGTTTACAAATATATTTTAACATTTATAGAAATCTGTTTTGGATATATTATGTACGTTATACAAAACATTTTGGAATTTCATCAACAATCAATAAGACAATAAGATATTAGTAATTATTATTGGTATAGACATATATATATCATATATTTCAAATATATATACATGTATTAGGAAGAATATTGGGATTTTATTAACATTTCTTATTCAACTATTACGATTATATTGATAAAGTTTCAAACGGATCTTCAAAGGATAAATTAAACGCTTATGGACCCTTAGAATCATATATCATAGAGTTTTATACGTGTTTTCTACATGTATATGAATCGTAAAAGACGCTACAAATTTTCCGAACAACCCACTATTTGTTTATGATGATAGTTTAGGTAAAAAACATTTAAAAATCCACTTACACTGAACGTAAACATATACCATGCTTTTAGATGTTTTAAAGTTAGGATGTGAGGTAACTTGTAAAACATTTCCAGGGCAACCATATAACCCTGTATCTCCATGAACAGTTTCACGTCGCTGGAACATGTACATATAAATTCCGTGCTTGATGTGTTCTTGTGCATGCACTGGCGAAGTGACGATCTATTATTAGATTAAACATAATTAGTGATTATGGTAATACTATTTCTGACAATAAAGAATTAACGTAAGAAATAACGTAATAAACACAGAATCTATAGAAAATCTCAATACAATTTTAACATTATCATAAAAATAGAATTTAATAAACTGAAGATAAGAACATACAATCTTGTTATAAGTATGTATATACAGGGCGGTTGGTAACTGGTAGTACAAGCGGAAAGGGGGTGATTCTACGTGAAAAAAGAAGACGAAAATATAGAATAATAATTTTTCGTTTGAGGCTTTGTTTTCGAGAAAATCGACTTTGAATTTTCGCTCGGTACGCGTGCGGTAAGTTATAACGGATCTCACTGTAGATCGTTGTCTCGATGGAAAAATTAAAAAAAAAAAAAGAAAATTAAAAAAAAAATTTTTATTCTATATTTTCGACTCCTTTTTTCGCGTAGAATCACACCCTTTCCGCTTGTATCACCAATTACCAAGCATCCTGTATATAATGAAGTCAATATATAATTAAAATTCAATATATACATAAAATTGTAATGTATTAAATATACGTAGGTACATAGATTCTGTTAAAAATTGTTACAATTTTATTATATTATGAAAATGAAATTTTATAAATTCACCATTAGACGGTAAAATTAGTAAGATTCAATATGTATTGTATATAGGATTCTAATTCATGAAATATAGTATAATATGAAATTATACGATAAATTCAGTTTATTATAAATATAGATAAATAAATAACTTTATTTTGTTGCTCTTCAGCCATGAAAAGGAAGTTAGCATGTGCTTGTGCCTACAAAAACAATATAAATATACATCAATACAATGATTCTAAATTAACTAAAAATATTAAAGTTTTTACAGTTTATTAAAATTTTACAGGTGTATAATGTTATGATATAAATATAAAACACATAGGGAAAAGCTAAATATCGTAGTAGGTTAAATATTGTGAAGCAAATACGAAAGAAATAATCGGACATGGCTAAAGAGCGTGTGATGTGAACAGTGTGTAAGAACATGTATAAAAGCGAATTTTAATGGAAGTGGGAGTAGAGGCAAAAAATAGAGGTAGATAAAAAGGAACAAGTGTAGTTCACAAAAAATAAAAGATAACTAGGCGAAGGTAGGAAAGCTAACTTTTCTGAGAGAACGAATCTTGGTAATGACGTATTGATTAGGAAATGAATTGGGACAGTCTCCAAAAAAGATAGAAGTTAGGAAATCAAACCGTGGGTATCTTACAAATATCGATAAAACAACAGAAACAGGCAAGGAAAGATGTTACAGAGACAGGCATGTTAGATGAATTTTTAAATAAAATCGGAAAAAATCCAAGTGAAGTATAAGAGAAGAAAAAAGTACTACCTGAAAAAAGGACAAAAAGGAGAGACGGAAATAACGAAGAAAAATGTGGAAAATACAGAAGATAAGAATAAGAATAAGAATAAAAAGAGCACCAGGGAAAGAAATTAAAAAAACAGAGAGATTGTAGAAATATTAACGTCCATAGCAGGTTTGATCAACGAAATTTAAGGTTTGAGAGGAAGAATGAGGTAAAAAAATTGTTCAATGGAACAAGAATTGAAAGACTTGAAACAGACGACGAGAAAGAAAGGAAATGAAAAGATCGTTGGAAAATGAGAGAAAAGAGATGTTAGATATAATTAAACAATTCGAGAACAAGAGACTAAAATCGAGAAAAAAGAGGGTCACAATAATAACAAAATCATTGGATAGAAGCTAGATGATTTAGAGAGAAGGATAAGAAGGAAGATAGAAGAAGATGAGAAGGCGAGCTAAATGCTAAAGTAGAAAGAATAAAAAGAATGATAGAATTATGAAACAGGAGAAACAAAAAAAAATAACATGGTAGTTGAAGAATCTAAGATATCGGATAGAATCTTTTATATTGTATATATTTTTTCGTGTTATGTATATTCAATGCATTTTTTCACCTGCAAATTTTCCATAAATGTATAGAAGTTCGCGGTCTAATTATAACATTTCACATCTCAGACAGTTCAATATCTTTCGATAGTTTAAAGCTATTGCGTTTACTCGGAAGTTTGTTCCTAGAGGTGGTACTATTACATCAATTATTTTTTATAAACTTACCGCATTTCTTGAGTCTTGAGGATAAATGAAAGAAATCCTTTCGTGGCCTGTGCACTTAATCTCTAAAGGGTCGCTTTCATTTATAAGAAGATCGTCAGCTTCCATTATCGTAGTTATGTCATCCTCTGCTGATCTTGCTAATAAAAAAAATAAAAAAATCTTGTACATTACATCCTAAATTTATCGAAAAAGCAAATAAGTAATATAACTCCGTTTATATAAACTCTATATAAACGAAGCTTTACTTACATAGTCTTTGATTAACTGAACTCTATCTGAGTTTTTGTTATCTAAACTACTATCGAACGTTACTGCAATTTCATAAACATATTATTTACATTTATTATTTGTAAATTTGTTCTTTATAATATTTATTATTTATTTACATTTATTTTAATTCATCTACAATATTTAGCCAAATGATTTTTTTCCCATACATCTATTATTTCCATTTTTCTTTATCATTTCAATGTATTAAAATTAGTTCAATCTTATATTGTATATATACCATTTATCATTCTATTCTTCATAAAGCATTTAATTAATTTCATGTTAATATATCGTATCAATTGTCCAAATACATTTCCCAATATTATATCTTTGTTAGAAACTTAATGAACCATAAAGTTGAATTAATTACACGATTCGTAACTACACGTGCTCAAATTCATATTCAAAGTCTTTAAGATACGCAACAGTTACGCATTATGATGGGATCATGTCACCAATCGAAATTTATATAAAAATGAACTCCTATTATATATATATATATAATAGGATATATCATATAGGATATAATAGATAATATATATAGGATATAATATATATATTCAGATAATATATATATATATATAAATAGTTCATATATATATATATATATATATATATATATATATATATATATATATTATCTGAACTATATTATCTGAACTATATATATAGATAATATATATATATTATCTGAACGAAAAACCATAGATAGTGAAAAGAATTAAGTGGACTTTTAATCATATGCACGACCTGGTTACCTATAGGAACCTGTTTGTTCCCGACAAAGTTTTCCTGTACATACATAGATTTCACAACCAGAGTCGAACACTTTTCGGATTTTCCGAAAAATATTTGTCTAAAATAATACTATCCAAGTGAATTCCTTGTTAATTATAATTATTCGGAACAGGAACATCATTACTAATTTCAATAACTTAGACATAGGTTATCAATGCGAACAAGGTTATCAAGATTCCAAGGTATCCACAAAAGGCTTTAGTTAAATTTAGGTTACGATTAATCTTGATTCAGCAGTAAGTTTCCACCTTTTTATATAGCTAAATCTAAACTTAACTCATTCACTAGAGAGATAATTATTTTTAATATTGTATAAATGAAAAAGAAAAATCAATGGGTTATAAGCTAACAAGGGTCAGAGTAGTAGATATCCGTTCTAGTGGCAACATTAGCGTGAAATAATTTTCGATGAATCAGTTATTACATACATGGAATGTTGCACTCTATTCTGATCTTCAATTGGTCAAAAATATAACAAATACATCTGCCGGCGTTGAAAAATTGCTTACATTTACGCGACAAAAATTTATAAAATAAATTGTTGAGTGATACACATAGTATTAAATATAAATTGCTTTATAATTTATAAAATAAAGCCAAGCGGCGATTATATGTATAGGATAAAGTTGTTTAAAATGTTGATATTAACAATATATTTCAATGTCATTGCATTCGATGAAGTCACTCCTATTCCGAATAATTATCAATATTTTCTGTGCTAATAATAAATGTTCAAATACTTTCGTAAGTCACATTCGGATAGGAAGATGAGTAACAAATATTTTAAAACGAAGCCGGTTTTTCTTAGCCACAATATCCTGCGGATAATCGGTTCCATTTCATTCTTGCTGGTATCCTTTTACTACATAAAAACAGTAAAAACGCACATGTACCACGCGAGTTCGGTTCTGCGCATATATGTACAACCGTCCCTTGGGAGGAAGTCCTTTCTTTCCTCTTCTGATAATGCAGCCACATTATCAACCAACAGACTCGTTCCATCAGAAAAGCGAATAAATAAATCGCAAGTGAACGCTAACGAGAAAAACGCTTTTGGAAAAGTTATTCTTCAATAGACAGATATTATTAGACAAAATACATTCTTTGCCATCAATGATATTCTTTACAATATCTGTATAATTTTTGTTTATCACCAGAAGAAGAAATATGCGTGTATAATCTTTACATTATATCGTGATAGCATAGGTGAATCAATGTTAGTAATGAAATATTAAAAGACGTCTTTGATGTTCAAGTGTAATAATTTTCAAGTGCACTTTTTATCTTATGATTTGTCGAATATACAGAGTATATCTAATGTACAAATACATATACATATCACTTATTTTATGTTATATAGAGTGATACAAATAACTGAAATGCCGTCTTTTACAAACGCAGTAGTGCATTTGAAAAGCGCAAATTTTTAAGCAGAGATGCATATTTACTTCTGTGTATATCAATTACTTGAAAGATTCTACGTAAAAAGCTATTGTGGTAATAATACTTAGGTATTCAGAAACCCATAAAAAACTGCATACTTAAGATTTTAGGTCTATAACTTTTTAACTTATGAAGCAAATTGTGTAATCAAAATTGTATGTATTAAATGGCTCCATAATAAACATAAAATAGCAAAAGTAAGATTCCACAGTTCAAACATGTTCAAGTTTGATAGCTTGCTCGAATCTTTCTCGCCTTATAGGGTAAAAGGGCTTATGTCGTCAAATTTAATGTATGTACCGCATAAGTACCTATATATGTACAAAATTAAAATAAAATCCTTGTAGGTAGTCGTTTTAAGACACAAGTGTTTCAATATTTTTTTCGCAGAATACTTAATATTTAGAGAAATCTAATATAAAGTAGATATCGAATATAAATTATAGATTTTTATCTTAAAAGATGCCACTGCACTTTTAGGTGTATCACTATACTTATGAAAAAAGTGAGACATATCGTAGAAAAGTAGACCTTCGTATGTCATTGATAGCTTTCTTCTAATAATTTTTCAAATAAATTAGACGTATAATTATTGCGAAGTTATATGTATAGCCAAGTAAAATGACACATTATTTAAATAATCGTTTGCAACCATTTTGTTTAATAATAAACAATTATTAGAATATTTCATTGAAACAAACTTAATTGACACAACTTTTACCTTAAAAGTTTTTACACTGATAATAACCAGTGATAATAGAATCTCAAACTAATAATTTATTAAATAAACAGCAAATTTAAAAGAGAAATGTGTATTGTTTTTGTCAAATTAAGTCGATTTAAATAATTTTTAGTAATTAGTTGATAGCAGCTTTAAGGTAACGCTGGAAATAATGTAAAACATGAATTTTTGTGTACACACAAGTCGTGGGATTTGTTGTACATTGAGAAGTCTTGATAAGAACTGTTCAACCTACTAATGATAAAGAACGGAGAAAAACGAATGGCCTCTCGAAGATTAAATAGCATAAGATATATAGTGCCTTTCTGTTGTTTGGACACACAGATTACCATCGATTGAATAAACAAAAAATCCGAATAATTATCAGCACGTCAGATCAACTTCTATCCATATAATTGTTGAAATAAAAATTTTTATTCTATTTATTATTTTCTTTATTATTTTATCTTAAATAACATTTAATATTTGCTGATATTGACAATATTATCGATTATATTAGGTCCCTTAAGAACATATTATATAGTTGTTTTAAAAGTGGCATAAGTCAAAATTAAAATTGATAGAAATATTAATATTTGTAAAAAATGTTGAAAAACAGTAAAAATGATATCGTTTTATCTAATTCGAACAAAACTGTGCTATATCCCACAAAAGCGTTTTATTACTAGTGATGTGTTCAATTTTAATAACCAATATTCATATATAGATACTAATAAATCGAAATCCAATACACAAGATTCGCTTGATAGATATATAATAGCTTGAGAAGGGATTGGCACACATTTTCCTGTCATTTAATAGTACTTGTACATGATTAGAAAAATTTGATAATATGAAAATAAAGTGTAGAAACTGCTAAAGAGACGTTTGATCGGAAAATAAGGTGTTGTATTATACTTGCCAAGTATATATTTACAAAATTTTCACACACTGATTTTCAACATCGCAAATATTAAAGCTAAAGCTAAGTAAAGTTCTATAGAATTACAAACGATAAATGGGATCAATTTTATTGAATGTCACTATTTAAGAAGGTAGTTCAGAAAAGCGATTTTAAGCGAATGGTGAATTTCTGATAAGGAACTCGTAGTTTCGAACTCATGTAACTGATCTCGTTGTAAACACGTCTTTGTTCATAAATTTAAATTGCATCGTTTTTTTTCGGATTTCAGTTAGACAGAAAGAACTTCCATTTCAATTAATGTTATTTCAGTATTAGCATAAGTATAAGCTGTTAATATATTTTGGGATATGCCACTTTTCATGAATGAATTTAGATGGCCAATTTTTGTGATCGAGTAGCAACAAAATTGTTTTTTTCCGGAATGAACCATCATCAAAATGTACAAAGTAAGCATATTCTGGATTCTAGATTGTGATGTCAATTGTATCACTTTTGTTAACTTATTCTTCGTATTTTAAATCGAGCTGCTTTATCTTATTAATTATTTGATAATGGCCTGTTTTGTGCCATTTTCAAATAATTACTATTACGATTTCCGTTACCTAATACTCGACATTTCATGGACAAAAGTATTGCTTTTATAGACATTACTCCAAACTATGTTCAATATTTTGAACACATTACTGTATATCGAATGTATTAGGTGGTCCCAAAAGTTTCTTTCGTTTTATTAGGAAGTAACAGTTGTACAACATTTTATTTTTATATTATTTTATTGAATATGTACGATCCATTTTGTTCCAATAGAACAAAAATAATAATTGACATTTTTATAAATATACTAAAACGAACTACCATCTAATAGAACTTAGACAAAAAATTTATTTTATCCATTAAAAATTGAATATTTTATATCATAGCCGAATTTTTTCAAGTTTAGTTTTTCTAAATGTTACATTTAGTTTTTGTAAATTATTCAGAAATGCATAAAAATCTGCAATCTACATATGACATAATATTTTAACTGTATGAAGTGAATCTTGAGTTTATTCAGATTTATGAGTATATATTGAACTTGATGTAATCACTCATCGCTAGTTTCACGAATTCATGTCAATAGATATCATCTTTTTAACGCTTCTTTCACACGACTGAATATCGATAATAAATTTTATCGTTTACGTTACAAATAATAAATTTGTCAATTTTCATTGGGATACATGTTGCATTCCGATGAAACATCGTAATTGATTACTGTGAAACTATTATTTCGACCTAAATGAAATGAGTAGTTTACAATATTAGTCACAACCACTTTCTTTGGAGATATTTACAACTAACCACTTTATGAGTACATAATATATATGTATGTTGTAGATGAAATGGCTTAATAAAACATTTAATATTTATATCTTGCCTGAAAATAATATTAATCAAACTGTAATTTAACAGATTTAATACATTTCGACCATTTGTAAAACAAAGTTACAATTTGGTACTCGAAACCTTTGGTTAATCATTATCGACAATTTTTTGTATATTTTTAATATTTGTATGTTTGATGGTGTACTTCAATTGAAATTATTCCGCGCCAACGCAGATTGTTCATTTTTTTAATATAATTTTTTAGAAAAAGCTGTTAAAGCAGTAATTATATATAAGAAATGTTTAATAGCAAATTACTTATATAATAGTAGACCATAATAATACAAACTATAAGAAGTTTTCATTTACTTTCTTCTTTTCGTCAATTCCTTTTCTTAATTATGTTGATATATTCTACGATAATTATTTAGAAAGCTGCAATCATCTTGGATTTCGATGATTTTTTAATATATTGCAAAAATCAACATTTTGAACAACTTTTTCCTTTGCGTGTTATCGTCGGACTCTTAGTTTCCGAGATCTTTGCAAAAAACTGGCGGTATCACTACAATGAATTCTGCATATAATTGTTTACAAATAATGTCCGTGACAGCGGATGACCCAACCTATATAAACTGTAAACAATTGATAAGAATTAGGTTCGGATTAAGCGTTATTTTATCTGGTCACCACACCGTGATGCTGCCTAACCCCAATCAATATTTAACGCATACGCTGTCACGGACGCAGAATCATAGCCAGAATTCACTGTGGTTGTACCGACAATTTTTTGCGAAAACTAACAATAAAACATATTTCGTGTATACGAAAAAGTTGTTCAGATGCCTCCAATAACATATTAAAAAATCATCGATATCTGAAATGGTGGAAGTTTTCGAAATAATTACTTTTAACTTTTATTTCCTTTTCTCTAAAGAATATATTTGACATAAAGTACAACCTTCATTAATTAATACAGAACAATTCTTTGAAACAGAATTAAAAGATTGGCTGTCTCAACATTTTTCCAGATTATGTTTAATAATCTCATTAGAACTTGGTAGGATAAAATTAATTTCTTTCCTTTTCTATATCTTTTACGGTTTTGACCGATATATATAATAATAATATATATAATATATATATAATATATATATAATATATATAATATATATAATAATATATTTCGATCAATTTTGATATTCATATTAATCTTTTTTTGTTACTTGATCCTACGCATGTTATGAATGGTTTTACAATACAGATTTAGGTTTCTGTAGATTCTTTCGCGTTCTCTATCTAATTTATTTCAAATTTTTTAAATAGGCCAGGAAAATATGTGGGTCATGTAATTAATTACTATATTGTTGCAACTTTTGAAAATAGTTTTGACAAACTTTCGTTATGTGTTCCGGATTGCAATTTTGCATGAATATGAAATTGTGATCGATTAATAGTTTTCTTAATAATTTCTTAATTATCACTATTCGAATGAAAATAATAGGTGTCCCATACTCGGGATCAATCAACGGGAATGTAGATAAATAAATTCCTTAGAAGCAAAACTGATCTCAACTCCATTTTTTACTAATTTCTCAATTACGATATTCAAGTACAATATACAATTGATATTTAATTCTTAAAAAATAAATATGGTATTTCCATAATTTCATTTATAAATAACATGATTATTAATATTAATATAAAATATTACTAATCATATAGTAATATAAATAACAGTAAATTTCAGGATAAGTTGAAGAAATAATGCTTGCAATAATGGGATATAATCATTCTATTTTTCAATTTTTGAGTTAGTCAATATAGCTTCTACATGATTCAAATGCACAAATCATTTTCTATATAATGTCACTTTCTATGTAACAATGAAAACGAATATATCTAGGAATATCTTTAACATTTCTCATTAATTGTAAATATTTAATCAAAACAAATATTGAACGTTCCAATTACATTCTACGAAAATGCCACTGAAAGATGTTTACTGAAACATTTCCAATAATCAAATGATAATCTCAGAAAGCTTTCGTTTCGTAAATTATATCATTGATTTATTGCCTATTGTAACGTGCAAAGCATCACGAGTTTGATGATTCGTTAAGAAACAGATAATGTTCAAATGCTTCTCGTATGTAATTTGCATGATTGCTACGCATTAACTACACGTTTCTGTTCACAGTTCTCCTGTTTCAAGTACGAGAGAGTCCAATCGAAACTAGTATATCTGCGAATCAGGAAAAAACATTCCAAAGTATTGTATGATTCATGCGATAGTGGTTTCAAACGTTTTTTTTAGATTGGTCTGTCTTTATGTATATAAAGTTCTGTATATAAGTTCTACTACTGTCTATAAGTTCTAAAGTTATGTATATAATGTTCTACTGTATAGTAGAACTTGGTTTATATTAATTCGTTAAGTATTTTACATTTAACTATGTGAACGAAATTTTATTTACAATTAATGCCTGAATAACTGAACGCTGACTGAATCTCTATTATCTGAACTACCGAGTACCACTCATACCAATTACATGAACGAATGGAATGTATTTGTGTCTATTTGTATGTATCGAAATGATTTTTCTCGATTTTTTTATTACTCGAATTAATTTTTGTTCATTTATTTATTTATATTTATGTTACGTGATATTAATTAATTAGACGATTATTGTGTTCACAAATTCATTTCCAAAATCATAAGGTTCGAAACATTATTATATGTATATTTATGAGCAAATGTTTGGTGGAATCCATTTATATGAATGTAAACTCTATTAGCTGTCCGAAAAATCACAGATACTGTAAGAAGGGAAAATTGAATGAACTTGTACTACATCCATACAGTACACGAATGACCTGATTATACGAATCAGCTTATCCCCAACAGATTGGTATAAATGGTATTTTACATTATTGCATAAACAGGTCTATAAAAATATTCGCGGCTTTAAATATCCTTTATGAATATATTATGTTGTGTCGAACATTTTGAAGTTTCATTAACGTTATGAGTATGAAACTCGACTATCTTTGTTATATTGGTAAAGTTAAAAACAGAACTGAAAAAACATATATATATATCTACATATACATATATGTTTTTTCAGTATATATGTTCAGTATGTATAGATATATATGTTTTTTTCAGTTCTGTTTTAAACTTTGCTAATATAACAAAGATAGTCGAATGTCGAATTTATATATATATTATATTATATTATATATATTATATAAATTATATATATAAATGATCTATATATATATATATATAGATCATTTATATATATAATTTATTATCATCATCATCATCATCATCATATATATATATATATATATATACATATATATATATATATATATAAATAAATACATAAATACATAAATATATATATAAGATTAAAGTTTTATTTTTTCAATTCTCTTACGACTGTTTCCTAATTATAAATCTCAATATGAAGAAAGGCAAAATACGAGGAAAAAGTATCTTGGATAAAATTTAATCAACTAACTTAACAAAACTTGAGCACTTACAACAGTTTCATTAAAATTTGTATTACATTCAAAAAAGGAAACAATCAACATTTAAGCCTAAAAGGTGATACTGGAATATAAGCAATTTGCACAATATCATAGAATCTAAATGTCACAAATATCCGCGATCTAGTTCTTATTAATTGTACAGTGTCCTATTAATGATAGTATCCCAGTGATAATGGTACAATTGACAGGGAGGCGATTTTATGTGGAAAGGTAAGTCGAAAATATAAAATAAAATTTTTTCATAGAACGCTTCGTATTTGAAGAAATGAAATTAGAAAAGTTATCAAGTACGCATGGCAAAGCCAATTCTTAACTAAGCATGTTCAAATACTATTTTCTTGGAAATGAGACCTTAAGCAGAAAAATGTTATTTTTCGCTTATTCTTTTTCGTAGAATGACCTTCTTGTTTACTTATATCTAGCCGGTATTTAGTTAGATAAGTTCAGATATAACAAAGAAATTTCTAAATTTGATTTTATCGAAAACAAAGCGTCGCGCTGTATGAAAAAATGTTATTCTATATTTTCACTGAATTTTTTCACGTAGAATTACGTTTTTACCGATTGTACCATGATTACTGGAACACCTTGTGTAGTAATGTAGTAAATTATTGTGTAGTGGGGCCCACAGGTATGCGATTGAAGTTACGACGACATGTGGCACGTAACAGTAACCTGTTTTCACAAGCGTGACTCAATGGTGACCACGTGATTGTGACACCTCACTGAACAACGAATCGATCGCCAGGGGAATATAGACGACAAGCAAAACAGCATTTACCTCGATGCAGCACGAGGACAACGAGTAACACGACTGATCTTGAAACTTGTACCATTTTCATCTTCTCTATTTATTATCACGCTGTGCACCTTCTTATTTATTTACTCTATACTCTCTCTTTCTCTTTCTCCTGTCATTTTATATTTTTGTAAAGAAACACTTATATAGTAAGGCAACCTCATTCACATGGAACCACTCGTTGGAACGAATACACGATACTACACGACTAAAACATTCCACGCGCGCTTTCTCACTGAAGAATCGAGCGAACAAACGGGTTACGCACGTCCACGATTCCATGAACAAAGCCCCACCCCGACCGATTCCTCGTTCTCTGAGTTATCGGTGACGACATCATCCAGGAGACGACGTTCTTCTCCTTCATTTGCTTCAATGATCAAAGTTAATCGCGTGAATCGAAGCTCC
Organism: Bombus vosnesenskii; assembly: GCF_011952255.1. Lineage (NCBI taxonomy): Eukaryota > Metazoa > Arthropoda > Insecta > Hymenoptera > Apidae > Bombus > Bombus vosnesenskii. Next base: position 106,709 of record NW_022883059.1, read on the forward strand.
GAAGTCGCCAATGACGATTTCTACTACGATTGAGTATTATCAAAACAAGCTTTCATTTAAATAATTTTTCAAATTGAAATGTTGACTTTATTTGTTATTTGCTTTGTTCCTTTATCTTAAATAACGTTATTTCGATAATAATATACTTAGAAAATAAATTATTTAATTGAATAAATATATTTTGTGTTTTATTTGATATATCTATCATCAATCACAAAAGTTTACATGCGCTCCTCAAATAAATTATAATAAAAACGTTAGCTTTACAAACTTTTTTGACAGATTAAGATATAACGTTGTTAAAATATAACGTAATTTATTTACTTTCAGTTTTATTAAGTAAAAGATATAAATTACAATATTATAACAATTACATACATCTGTTATATCCGCATGAAGTTATAAAACTAGTAGGCTTAATATTATATTATAATTTTATGCTTAGCCCTCCTCCCCTTACGTAAACATCAACAATATCCTGAAATTTCCTTGGCATTAGAAATATTGAAGATTTCGTAATTTCTACCGTAATTTTATCTCAAGAATTTTATGAAGTAAATATTCTAATTTTTGTTAAAAAAGATTAGTAATAATGTGTATAGTAATAAAACTGTTGCCACGTAAGCATAAATAATTTTGTAACAAAGTGCCTTTCTAATTTCTTTGGTAAATCAGGTACACATAATTTGATAGGTATATGTAGAGTAACGTAGGCTTTCATGATTAAACATAAATATCAGTTATTTAATTTCACCAAAAATATATAAAGGTGTTTATCTATGGTACACAGAATTTTTATTCGAAAACTTTGATGTGTAAGTCTACGTACATACATTCTTTTTATTTAATATTTACTAATGTTCGCGCTGCTTGATACAATGAAATATTTTTAGTGTCTAGTTGCTTTTAAAGTGTCTAAAGTGAATATTTTTCGTCAATAGATATGTAGTGACTACAAAAAATATTGACAAAAGATATAAGGATATATGTGAATACTGTTTGCTGCTCTACTCTATTCCTTATGCGTTAAAAACAATTACATACAATAGAATACCGCTTAGCGCGGTGTTCGTGTAATGAGATTGCAAAATTGCCTTAAAAAAGGCCTTATATATATTTACACGATGGCAAATTCTAGAGGTGCAGAGGCATATTATTGCCTTAAACATATAAGATAATAATTGATTTATTGTTCTTGCTTTCTGTACCTGTTTTCAAAATTGACTCATTCTTCACATGCAAATATATGGGTTTTTGAACTTGACACAAAGATCATACATACGTATTAACCTTTTTACGAGAAGGAACATTTCACCTATTATGTGAGGTTATTTGTATGCAGAATTAGCAATGTTGCTTCAAAAAAGAATTTATTTTACTTCTTGCGCTGTAGATCCCATATAACATTAAGAATTCGCATAAAGCAGAACGTGTCTGCCATGTTACAGGGAGTTCCACCGTACTTGTTGGATAGAGGATTCTATCTTCTATAACATTATTAGTTAAATCGGTCTATAGTAATCAGAAAAAAGTTTTCATCGTCGATAATGGTTACTGATAAACAAATAAATTTCCATTTATTCATATTGATTAATATGAATAGCGGATATGCTAAGTAAGCTGGTAATAATGGTTATGATAACTAAAACCATCTCCGTTATTGATAATGAATACCGGTAACTAAAAGTTGTTATTATATAATGTTTATATTATGTATAATAGTTATTTCTAACTAGAACACCTAAAAATTAATATTCTTTAACCATTTAATTTTTTGAAAAATCTCTTAAAAATGTAATGATGCATTCTACTGTTTTCCGTTTAAACAAAAATTAATTTTTTCTCAATAGCTTTTTATTAATTGTCATTTTTTAATGTTGGTAATAATAAATAAAGATGTTATTCCGTTTTCAAATTTGAACCTGTAAAGATAATTATACAAATAATTCTACATAGTATGTTTTTTATCTTTTTAAATGTATCGTTTTTCATCTTTAGTTAGAATGATCTATCTATCGTGTGCTAAGGAGTACTATTGTATATTTTATACATTTTTACACATTATGTGAATTCTGCCCATTTTATACTTTTAAATTTCCCATAAATGTTTAAAAGCCCACTAATTATACGAATACAAAACACAGACACTATAACTGTTTTAAGTTTAAAGGATGTTTTAAGTAAAGTAGACTTAGTATCACTAAAATAGCATTCCTATTTCTGATTTCATCAAATTGAGAATGTTAGAAAATGATTTCATAATTTCCCTGGGTATTAAATATATCAAATATTCATCCACTTTGTATAAAATTATTTAACATTGCGATTATTTCTGGTCGTCTATCTATCAGTGGCAATAGCATAATCTATTAAACTCATATTGTAATGTATTTAGGGGTCAACGTAATTGCCACTTATGAATTAGTGCAACCTGTGTTAAATGTTCAAACATTTTATTGTATGAAGCTTCATTTATGAATATATTGATATTGAAAATTTATCCACTATATTTATCTACATTATATATTTTCTTTCAAACATTTCAAAGAAGAAAATATAGATTGGAAAAAGTCTTGGGAAAAGTTTACAGGAGAGTAATATACAGGACATAATTATGTTGACAGAAATAATTTTTAACAATTGAAGGTTTTGTAACAATAAGAAAGCAATTTCAATATTTAAACTGTATTTATTGCAAGAAAAAGATATAGGCTTTATATTGGATGTAGAAAAATTCATTACTGTGAATATTAGTTGATCGCAAACCTATATTCTAGATTTTAAACTTTCACGATAATCAGATAACGTACATTCCGTGATTCTTCTGATTGCGATAGTGTCTTTAATATATATAGAGAGGAAATGAGAGTACTCACGCCCGTAGGTTTAGCTGTTCCACAGTATAGGTGCTACACCATGCGGCCAAGTGCTGAAAGTATTCCACGCTAGCATATACAAGAACCTATTTAGTTCCATCACAAACGAGGTATATTCGCCGTGGCTCCACGCTGCAAGATCCTTTCATTGTACTGTTCGACGGAAAATTTTTTTTACGTTTTTATACTATTACTTTATATTATATCATCTATATTTTATATTTTATAGTATATTATTTATATTATATATTATTCTGTAATTTATTTATTTATTTTATATTATTTTATACTCTATACATTTTTATTCTATCTATTTATTTTCACGACCGTAATCAAACATGATTTCTGCGTTTCTCATGTATGTTGATGTTCGTTTGCATTGGGTCTGCTCGTCAGTATCGACATTGTATATGAATATGATTCGTTGGCGACTACTTGTTGACCAGGCTACATAGTCAACTCGATTTTATCATTATCAATCCTATCGATTGCCATACCGATTAAAGCCTCGTCTCAAATCGTAATATCGAATTTCCACGATTACTTGAATTTTTTGAACAATACTCTTCTCATAGTTTTTCCGAGCGCGTTTCTTATAGCACAGTCCCCTTAAATAATTTTACTAAAGAACTGGATCATTCCCTCTTATATCTTCATCCAGGTTTTCATAACCTGTGTGCGTATATCATATCACGATTTAACAACAAGCTGTGATCAGTCTGAGTAATACCGATCGACCGTCACAATCAAATTATTTCGCCAATCCATACGTCTCACCCATGTGCAGACAACTAAATCATTCTTTAATGAATCAGAAATTTACAAAGTTGTAGTACTTGTAATTACGATCGACGATCCAATCAGTTCACCAACCACTTCATCTTGCGGATGTGTTCGTTCTTGCGTTTAGGTTCTGTTCTTCCATCAGATCCCGAATTCGATAACGATCGTTTTCTGCTCTTTTTCGAACTTTCTGAATCGTGAATTACGACTCATTGAGGTGAAATATCAATTTCACATACTGTATGTGATTTTTCTGTAGAAAAATTTACCCGCGAACGGGACAATCGCGGTGTGTGTATGAAATTTGTGTAAACATTTTTTATATGTGCTATTATTTCTTAATTATTTATGGAGGCAAAGGATTAGAGGAAACATTAATTCTCTTTACTCGAAAATTCCATGAGGCGGTTTTCCATACGTTGTTATGGATTTTAATGAGTAGGCAGGTATAATGTTTAATCTACAATTTTTCTTACAGAACATCGTGCAGGATGATTTACGTCTTCAAATGTCATAATTTTCTTCTCTACCTATGCGAAGTAAGCTGCTGCCCAAGTATCGTTCGATTTGAGGATACTTGTGCATCTCGCTGCTTAGGCTCACCTACTTTCGTTCGTGTAAGGAAGTTTGCTCGCGCACAGGAATATGTCGCTTCATTTTTAATTGTCAATAACTAGAAAAAAGCAGAAAAAGCAATTTTTTAATTATCGATTTCCATCTTATTTGAGCTTCAAAAATCATTCCTTAAATTTTTTTACGCATGTAGCCGAATAACCTGTATATTACATGTTGCCTTGTAATATACAACTGGTTTATGTCTTGTAATAAGCAACTTACCAATCTCGAGCGTGTTACTTATTTTCAGGCAAAACTGTAATTAATTGTTGAAAGTATCAAAACAAAAAAGATACTATAGCATTCTAAGTAATCTTGAATTGGTCATAAATAAGAAGGAAAGAGTGAACCACTTCTTACAATTCCTAAAAGACATAAACCAACTAATCTAGCAAAATCAACACATATACTGTAATTGATATCTACTATACACAATATGTCCATTATATCGTACGCCTTTTTGTTTATCCAATACCAGATTAATCTAATATACAAATTATACAAGCTTATCGTCTCAATCCGTGCGTCTTATAATATTAAATTGCGGGTTGTGTTCATATATCCTCTTATAGATATAAACTAATTTGTTATTTCAAAGTTAACGAATTCTTACTGATCACTGCACAAAAATATATATGAAATACATATATACATATACATATATAAATATACAATTATATAATATATATGATATAATACATTATATTAATATGTATATGTATATATATATATATATTTGTACATAGTAACTTATATATGTAAATATACTTAAATTAACTTACAATAATTTAACTTAAAATTTAAAAAATTTTTTAAATCTGATTTAAAATTAAGTGAATATGCTGTCTAGACGGTTCCGTGTTGCAACTGATTATATCTGTCATTTGTCACTCGTCCTCACCATGAACATAACACTTCGAAAAATCTGTAAATCGTAAAAATCTTGTGCGTATATGGAAGGTGAAACCTAACTAGTAACTAATACCCTCAGAGATGGATGCGATCATAAATAAATAAAATAAAATTTAAAAATATTTAGTAATAGATATCGAACAATATTCTTACAGTTATTCTGGTATATACTGTTTGTGTTTCAATAAATTACAATCACTTTGTCTAATTTTCAGTTGCTGACAAGTACCGTTCAGTGCAATATTTTAAAAGACAATTATTGTAATGTTTGATCAAATAAATTACCAAAACACGTTAAACGGGTTCATACAAGTTGTCATCAATACGAAGAGCAGCATCGTGCACTTAACAGAATAGAAAACATTTTCAATTCATTTTCAATTTCTAAGGCAATAAAATTTGTTAAAGCCATGCTAGCTTTGCAGAGCTTTGCAAAAAAGTTGCAAAAATGCGACTTAACTTATTCGTAATTGTATTATTTATTTCTGTTGTACTTATTTCAACGTGATTTCTGATGATTTGGAATCCATCTAAATCTGTAGGTCTCACATGTCTCCGATTGTTCCAAAAATCATTGTTATTTACTCTGCATATACGTACAGAAGCATTGGAATACTAGCGTCTTAACGCTGAAAACAAAGCCCTTTAAAATTTTGTACGCAAGTACCACAATGACACATGTTTATTGTTTAACCTAAAGTAGTCGCTAATAATCTTGCAATTAATATGACTTTAAATACTAATAATAACAATATTAACATAAAAATAGTAAATAAACTAATAATAACATAATAACAAAATTTATGTATGACTTTTGTTAAGGAGTCGAACCAAAATCCGATTTGTACTCGAGTCATCATGGTCGCAGGTGCGTAACGACTGGATATGGTGCTGAGCAAGTGCCGCGATGTAGCCACCCACTGTTGATCGTTGCGATTGTTAGATGATCCTTCTTTCGATCTTCTTCTGTTCTTCTATCTTTTCTTTCCCTTCTTCTCTCACAAGACGTGGAATAAACAATAATACGCGCTTATCACCTTTGTCAATCGCTAATGATTAACCGTTTTATCGTTCCATCGACTCCCGAATTCAACTACTGTGACTCTAGATTAATATAGATTATTATTTTTGCAGCGGTAATAGCGTGTCAAAAATTGTTAATACAGAGACTTTCCTTCGGGTGATTCGTGAAACTGCACGTCAAACTGCAAGTTGGTAGCGTTTCGCACGCAACAACTTCACATTTTTAATCATTTATGAAAAATTTGGGGATTTATAAATGTACAGAATACACATAATGTATAAAACATATAAAATACCCAAAATATAGTACTCATTATAATATTTAGTACATGAAAAAATTTGTATTTGTCACATATCTGTTTAGTTTCACTTACAAAAAAAAAATTGACACATAGTTACATAAGATATATAATATGCACATAAATGCACATCAATAATAATTTTATATGCACACAATATTGCATAATATGCAATAAGTGTGTAACATGTACTGATACAACAATGATACAAATCGGCTGCTTTGTATAAATGTACAATAAATAGCAGTTTGGGAATTTTCAACAATAAAGATGTCGTTATGCTTGGATATAAACATATCGTAAATATGTCAATGTAAATTATATCAAGTCATTAGGATACGTGGATTGTCTCTCAAAAGATAAACTAATCAATCGCAATTTTTGTAGATTTAAGAACTTCGTCACTTGGATAAATGATTAGTGAAAAAAGTGACTTATTTTCATAAATTTATTTGTTATGTATACAGATATCATATAAATAGTGATAAATTCCAAGGTAAATTTAAAAAAATAATATTTATAACATCATTGCATTATATATTCCTCGTACTTTTCAGTTTATGGAAATACATAATCAGTAGCTTCTAAGTGCTTCTTTAGTACTAGTTTCCAGTCTTTCTGTTCATATTAATAAATGAAAATACTTTTCTTAACCATTGTAAATAACCTTCTTTCATTCTATTGAAATATAAAGTAGAACTTAATATCGATTATTATCAGAAACGCTACAAACTTTTGGGGATGTCTAGTAATATTTATTAAAATATTGTTTCTGGACCATAGAGTGAGAAATCTATTTTGCCGGAAACTTCCTCGCACCTCTATATATAACTCGTTTGAAAATCAACATTGATTGTTAAGATTGGATCATTAGGGCCATAACTGTTTAAAATTAGATCACCTCATTTTTAAATTTCTAATTCCATCCTATTTTATTACTCGTATTAATATTTATCATTGAGAATGTAAAATATACAATTAAATTAATTATTTTATCATAGTTATCTATATTAAATTAAATTTTATTAAACGAAATCAATTAAAAATTCATTTAACTAAAAATTCAATAATTATATTTCTAATGTTAAAAAATGTTTTCAGTATGGACAAAATACACAGATCGGTATGCAGGATTTCTCACTCAATATAAATACAATTGAAATATGAAAATTCGCAGATTCCAGCAGGATTAAAAGTTAAGATACTATCTCTAAATTCTGTTCATCGTGACTCGTAATACACGAAACACAATTTCCATCGTTAACATTTACTACATTTATCGCATAAAGACTGTTATCAATCGCTTTATCTTTGTTATTGTATGTATCTTCATCTCCCTGCTGGCACGAACGTCCGTCAGGCAAATTTTCGTTCGATTGACATGATTTTGAACCTTCTTCGTCATAGATAGTAAATCTTTTTAGATCGATGTTTGTGGAAGCTGGAATAACCTGCTTTTTTTCTAGTTTCTTGTTTATGGATTGTGCTTGTTGTTTGGTTGATAAGTCTGAACATGAATCTTCGATGAATTTTTCTTTCGAGCAGCATTGAGATGAACTGCAGTGCTCGCCATGACAACGTATCAAGCAATCGGCTTTTTCCGTATTTGGTCTCAACTGTTAAATTAAGAATTAATAAAATAAGGAAAATAAAGTAAGGAAGATTCTTTTTGTTTTTTACTTTAGTGTTAATTGCTTGAGTATTTAACATATCGTAGTAATGAACATAGGATACAACGACAATATTTTGTTAATCAGATTTATAGAAGAAAAAACATAATGCTCACACGCATAAAATGGGAATGGCATTTCCTTCTTATTCATTCTCGATCTATAAAAATCAGCATTCTATGGAGTTGTGGCAATTTTAATGATCTTTCAGTGATCTCAAATACCTAAATCTTAATTATTTCAAGTTACAACATTTGTGTGAAGTGATATTTCTACTATAATTGTGTCACTTTTTAAGTTTAGTTTATATATGTCAACAAATTATTATCTTAAGTTATGATAATATTTGAAAACTTTTACTATATGGTAAGATTAATCGACAGAAAATACGAAATAAAAATATTTAATGGAAAATTTCATTAAGAAAGAAATATATTTTCCGAAAGCAAACAATAATCATTTATCATACCAGGAATAAAAACGTACGAATATCAACGTACAAATTTACATAGCTATTTTTGAAAATATAATAAACATTCCATGTAAAGTATTTTATTCAAAATATACATATTAAAAATTATCATAATTCCTTGGGACAATTTTCTGAATATCGCTCTTTATGTTTTTGGCTAATAAAAATCATAATAATAATAATAATCGAAAGTGCTATAAACTACAACCACTAACAAATAGTCATCGAAAGCGACACAACTCAAAATATGAACCAATCCGAACAATCCGTAAGAGAACGATTTTTTTCACTTAACCACGAAAATTCAACATTTATGTGTAGTTCAATAATTGGATTAATAATTTAGCAGTATGAAAGTCACAAATATGCCGAATTATCGTAATTTTAACATGGGTATAATATATAATCTTGTAGATATCTAATATCAATTTACATTTTACACCATATTTATACATGTTTGATTTCTTAATATTCTTTTTTACAATTCGTGTCTATTTAAAAATATTTGCTTACATACCTTATAAAATTCCGGCTGTATTGTAACTTGAGTTATTCCTATCTGTATGAAAAAGGCTGTTACTTCGTCGGTAATACTGGCATAAACCTGTGCAACAGAGTGTTATTCCTTATTCAGTACACCCACTAAATGCAGTAAACTAATGATGGAATCAAGTTCGGATATGGACTAATTCATCGGAATCAAATCCAATACTAAGATTTACCCGTGCATTAACTGTTTTCGAGGTATGTTACCTGTGTTTCTACTCGTATTTTTATTATGAAAGATGGACAATGTCGTGATTATATAATGGTTCGTCCATTGTAAGTAAGGTGCTTGTCAAGTATTGGATCGTCGCAAATTGATTTCGAAGCTTGGAAGGACTACTTGCACCTTTCAAAAATCTACTTATAACCACTTCGATGTTCGAAAAAATTGAATCCCTTACAAGTAGTAAAAAAACATGAAAGTCAGAAAGGCATTACCATTATTAGAATTTCATTAAATTCTTTTAACTAGACAAATTCCCCAGAAATTATAGGCAATAAATAAGATTCCTATAAATTTTATTTGAACGTTTGTATTTGTAACGAACCAGAAAGATGAATTTAGCGAACCAAAAATTTCTGATAAAGTGCTGGTATAGTTTTGGACTAGCGTTTGCCTGTACGTGAGAGTACCTATTTTTATTTAGTACCAGTCAAAGTACTTGTGGGGGATTCGAATCTTTTACATTTAGGTTCAAGTTTAAAACTTGAAAAAGTGGCAGTTCGTTTTCTCAAGACTCTAATTTAATTTAATTGGTTAGTGTTCGAATCAACTTGCGATGTACTTAAACCCATCACTGCAGGAAACTCACCGTTGGATCCAAGAATATGATGTGAACCGTAGAGATTATCTTCTGCCCTGTTAATTGCCAAACATGTAAGTCGTGTACGTTCACGATACCAGGAAAAGCTTCTAGTAATTCTCTCTTCAGAGAATCAATGTTTATGTGATTAGGGATTGTTTGCAGCAGTATCAGTCCAGATTCTTTCACTATAATAAAAATTTGCACGCATGTCATGATCAAATTAAAAAGTGCTTTGCTAGAAATTGGATCAATTTTGAATGGAATAAAAATTGTATCAATCAGTTGCATCAATCACGACAGTTAATGTTAATATAATAAAAATGTCTTTGTAAGACAGGAAAAAATATTCTTTGATTTAAACAGAATCAAAGTATGGGACGATTAAAATATTTAAGAGATCACCATAATTACTAGTTCTTACACCCAATTCCACTTTTAACTGAAGAATCTCAACAACTATTTCTTATTCCTTCATCCTTGTCACGAAACGCTTGAAAATAAAAAAATTCTGTTTGATACTCAACAGAACTTCAAAGTATTGCTTCTAAATTCTTATTTTTTTAAATTTTCGATATTTATTTTTCATTTTGCTTCATGCACACACACTCACACTCACACGCACACGCACACACACATATATAATGACACTCATTCTAATTAGAAATCTTTTTGGTTTCTCTGTTCAAATAAGCAGGATGATCAGAATCATGTTAATCAGAATCGGACTAAATGTCTTATAATCGAGTAATTTTTAGCCATTTCAACGATAGGTCAAACACAGAACCAAAATATTTCCATTCGGAAAAGCTATGTGCGAATAAAGTTTCATTTGGAAATATTTATTATACCTAATATTACCAATCTAACATCTTTCCAATAATTCTTTATTTACATTTTAATACTTACTATATGAATAGCTAAGTGCGAAGAGTGAAATGGCTGAAATAATTGCGAAAAGCGGATCGATGTATTTGGCCACGTTAGAATCGGTAAAATATACTAAAATGGACACGAGAATAACAAAAACACAGCCCAAGGCATCACGACACGTTTCTCGTAGACCTTGGCTTTTTGGTATACCCAGAGGACTTCGCCTAGTTTGCGAGGATAACTGTTCTTCGCCTTCTTTCGCTTGCTGCGAACTGTTCCTAAAAATAGACAACGCATATCTTATCGTTAGTTTCGGAAATCTTCCACATTTCTTTTGAATTTGGATTAGCCAAAAAAATATATGTATATAGTAAAATCATAATTAGAGTGCAGATATTTATGCAAATTCTTATTTTTATGAATATAGTTTAAAAAATGGAATCCAGACGGAAATTTATTTTATCTACTGTGTCATAACAAATATTATACACAGAATATTTCATATATTTTTGAATATTTTGTGCATTTTTGGATTTCTCCATAAATGCAAAGAAATTTATGGTTCGGTCATAATATATTTTTTCTAATTTCTCTATCAAGCATTGAAGAGTTCGATGACGTACACAAATTCTCAAAAGTTTCGAATAATATATTGTTCGCAATAAATTTATTTGTATAGTATATGTCTATACATATTTATATATGTATAGTGTCGTTCGTAACTGAGAACTATATGATTCTATATGGACAAACAAATCTAAAGCTAAAAATAAAATCTTTTCGAAAGAATATAATGATATATATTTTCGAAATACAATGATTTTACTTTTCATAATCATAATAAAAAGGTGCAATAAAATATTACGATGTATACAAATGACTTTTACTTGCACACTTGTAGAATTATTTTGCTACTGACAAGCGCTTTATCTTGATCACTTTTTAATTTTTTAATTATAAATCAAATTAAGGAACTTCTTCTAAACTTATGGAAAGACTTCTGACTCTAATATAACTTACATCACATTTAAATAGTGACTGTACATAACAGTAATATCATAAGTAATAACATATATAATTGCTACTATGTTTTAGTAGGAATTTTAAATTTATAGTTTGTTAATCTATTTTCATTTCTCTATTTGAATTCTATTGTATAAAAACATGCATTTACGTAAACATACGCAGACTAATTATGTTGTTCCGTAAATTTTAATGTTTTTTCGATTTTTCTTCGATTCTTCATCTTCAGTAGATGATTCCTGCACACTTCTGTAAGCTAAGCACAAATCTGCAACACGTTTTTTTCTTGAAATCTACAGTTTTCGAAAAAATCAATTTTGAAAAAAATTGCAAATTTTCAACTTTGGATATGTTTTGTGCTGTTAGAGTAGCAGTTACCGAGTTGCAGTTCGGACGAAACAATTCTGTGGACTCTTTTAAACAAAATAATATGTATTGTTAATGCATTATAAACATTTAAATATGTTTTCGAAAACTGTCGGTTCTAGGAAAAAACGATTTGCAGATTCGTGTTTAGCCCACAGGTTAAACAGTGCTATCAAATGACATACAGTTATTATATAATATTACATACCGTCGTAGTATCACATCTCCATTCATTGTAACGTGGAGAACAAGACCCTGATTGAAGGTGTATCCTCCAATTAGTATGTAACAAAAAGCATTAAGGAGGATACCACACGCGCCAATTGTGAGAACAGGCATCGGATGGTGCATTTCATCCAAATGATCTATATGCACCAGAGTTTGTAAAGCTTCAACCAACAAAGAAAAGCAAAAAGATGCGAGAAAAACGCAACAAATAAGCATCGTAACGATATCTATTCTCGCCCAGCCAAATGTATTCTTCATCCTCCTATCTGATCGTGATTGCTGAAAAATAAATTTTTTGTTCTTTCACGTGTTCTTTAAATATAATTTAATAAATAGTTCTTCAAATTTCGATCGTGCTTTTAATTATGCGTTGTAGTTTGTGTCGGCGCAATGTCTCGCTAACATTACAGTTCACTTCTTTGGAATAGATCTGGAACAGTTGTTACAGGTGAACGCCAAAACAGGAAATTTAAACGATAAGGTCTGAAACAGTTTCTACTTCTAGTAACTTCTATTCTTCTAGTAACGTTGAGGAGATGTCAGCACAAAGTGAGACAGACGATTAAAAACACGATCGAAACCTGAAAAACCATAAATATATCATCCAAACGTCATGAAAGCCTAAGATTTAAATAATATTTTAATAGAGGTTAAAATGATAGGGGATAATAATTGGAGCCTTGAATTCTAAAATGGTTCACCAATATTTTGAGAAAATTAATTTTCTTTAATTCATTGTATTCTTCATAGATACATCTTTGTCATATTTATATTTTTATACATAACCACCTTTTCTTAAAAAAAATCTTGGTAAAACCAAAAGTTGTTTTGGAAATCATCGAATAATTTATTGATATTTAACAAACCAAATATTTATTTTTAATCACTGTCCCAATTTCACTTTTGGAATCTTTGTTTGCAAGCTTTTCGGTGTGTTGGGTATATTTCTGTATTAAATTTTCAAAGCAAAAACGATCTGACTACAAATTGAATTATTTTATTTTTACCTTTGTTTTCGTCGACAAAGACGTCGTAGAACCGCGTTCTTCACCATTTATGCGAATTACTGAATTTCGTAAGGAACTGGAAACGCTATTTTCACTCTGACTAATGCTGCTTTGACGATGGCTATACTACAAAAAAGAAATATGTTAATACTTAAATTAATTATTGTTCTCTATAAATTGTATTCTCAATAAAAAAATATTTTAAGATACTTTTGAAAGAAAATTCAATACAAAGTTCTTTCTCATTATTGTTTATTTTGATCAATAATAATTGTCGCATTTTCTAATAGTTAAACTTTAGCTATATTCTTGATAAAGTAAACAAAATGTTGTTCGTTTTATATGAAATATTTCACAAATTTTATGGAGTTTTCATATTATCTAATAATAGTGAGATTGGTGGAAGGTACAGAATCAAAAATAATATGAAAGAACCAGTATTTTGAGATATAACGGAGAATACCAGAAGATAAGGGCAATAACTATTTCAGACTAATAATTTAAGAAGGAGGGAACAAAGGACCAAAAACTAATGGCGAGGTACAGACGTGCAAACGATAAGCAAGGAAATAAATTTTAATTTGAAAAAGAAAGAACGAAGGTGTAGACTATATATATACTATATGAGGGAGAAAAAGAAATTGTAGAGTACTGAAGAGTAGATGCAAGGAAATGAAAGCAGAAAGAAGAGGAAGAGAAAGAATATGTTTTAGAGAAATGCGGTTCAAGAAAGGACTGGATAAAGAAAATAAGTAGGAAAATAAAGAAAAGGGAAGGGAGTAGGGAGGATAGAAAAGTATGGAGAGGAAGCATACGAAGAGGATACAGAATGAGTTAAAATAACTGATAGAGAAAGAACCATACAAAGAAAAGGAGTGCTGTACAATGCGATACTAAAAATATTAGGAATAAATGGCGAACAAGACCATAGATGATTTAGGTCTCAAAACAAACAAATATATTTACTATATGTAGACGTATATAGGTTATGTTAAAAGCAAATATAAGGATGTAAAACCAAACCCCCTAAAAGCCCAAAAGAGCAAATGAGCTATCAATAAATGATACTCTCTATTGATTATAATATAATAATAGAAATATGAAATTCATATGAATTCTATAACTTATTGTGACTATTACTTTTTATAACGATAAATCACTAACATTAATTTATTTCTAATTAGTTTATATAGTTGTAAATAATTGTGTTCTGAATTATAAACATTTGAAACCTAATTTATGCTTTCTTAAACAAATAAGTTAATCGTTTACGTTATTCAGTTTTGTAATACTTGTTTTACAAAGTAGATAATAACATGCATATATACGATTGACTTTAATTGAATACAAATTAAGATTTTTATCATCATGGGAAATGATAATGATAACACAATCTACTCTCGTCTATTATAACTATGTACTCTGCGCATGTTTATACTAGATATTATATTAAACGAAAAACAAACTATATCAATTTCAGAAATTTTATTCTGGAACGCTTAGCGTAAGCAGTTTTGACCAATCACCAGTCAATTTTAGGTAATTGTATTTATGACACACGATTTTTTACCGTCTATTTAGTTTGTTTTAATCGTTATTCCCTTTCTACTTATAATTTTCTCCATATTTTATATTAACTATTTATTTTTGTAGTATATTTTTTAATGGTATTTATAATTTCAAGTAATCCTGAATTTTTTTAGTGTATAATTTGTAATATTTTGTTACAACGAAAATAGAAAGTGAAGCTATATGTGTTTAATTTATAATAAAATATTATTAAACGGAACACCTATATTTACTTATGCTATGTTATAAAAAATTTTGATAACTGTAGAAGCAAGTTATATGGAGAGAGAAACATTTTGTTGAGTTTTGTTATAAAGCATAGATCACGAAATTTTAACTAATTCATAAGGACAAAAAATTTTCTTCTACATTTTCGTTCTTCTTACTTCTTATTAAAGTAAATAAAATTATGTCAATTACCTTGGGATATTGTTTGCGATGTCATATGCATTTTGCGAAGTTTTGAACCTTTAAATTTTCTATGAAAGCATAACGCATAAACACCTGCAGTGTAATTATAACCAATCTACTATTATTTTTTAAACATACATTACCTAACTAACTTAATTGCAACAATCAGTAGATAATTTTTTATGATATAACATGAGTGATGAATACACGTGTTTTGTTTAATAATATTTACCAACTAGGTTTATTTTTGTTTTAATGAAACATTACAAGTTATACGCTAACGAAATTCATGATTATTAAAAATTATTATTAGTATAAAAAATGAAGTAAATTGTAAATATAAATAAGAAAAAAATTTGTTAAAAAGTTTGAAGATCGAAAAATCATGTGCATCATCGTGCTATGATAAAATTAATCAACTTCTTTGAAATCAAAATCCTTCAGTATTTTTCTTTTTTCTGATAACGAGATAACACATTTCTGTAGCATCAATCCAATGGTACAAACACACGGTAAGTTCTTACAACGAATTCAAAATGTCACCGATTTGATAAATAAGAAAAATAAAAAAATTATTAAAAAAGATCATATATAATTAAGAATAGAGATAAATGATATGTTATTCAGAATATAAAAATAACAACATAATAATATATTTAAAAGTACAAAAGACTATAGAAAATTATTATCGTCGAGTCAAATAATATTCGGAAACGTAGAATTTAAGATGTTACATATTCATGAAATAGAAGAATTACATGTATTTTGTGCATTTTTTGGATGTTCAAATTTCTCATAAATGTATAAAAATCCACAGTCTACATATATCATATATCATTTCCATTATCATTCAATATTGTAATAAATTTCTTGTTCTTTGATACAGTTGATAAACATCGCAACAGAATTTAATGGATAATATTGACGCTGGCAAACTCAAATCAAAAATCAATTCAAACTTAGGAGAAAGAATATTTCATATACAGGATATGTTTGTTGTTTATATGAAATATTCTTTATTATAGTAGATAGTTGATGATCGTCAAAAAGAATAGTTTGATAAGCTGGATAATTTACGGTGAAACTTACCTTGATGGAGGCGATACAACCAACAAGTGCTATGATGTTGCATAGCATGTGATAGGCATTGAGGAGTAACGTGAGCGAATGAGTCACATGACTGGCGACCATTTCGACGATAAAAAAAGCGGTGGTGAGAAACAGGATCAGGTACAATTGGACGGGCTGCAGTCTTCTGAACCATTCTTTCACAGCCATGATCCTGCAGCAAAGCCACACAGTGAACGTTCCTACTTTATCCCAGATACTACACACGTACATATAGAAGACCCACAATTCCACGGTTCTATCTGCTGAGAGATAGGATACCGTTGCTCTCTTAGTTTCTCTTATAATTAGAGCAAAATTGCAGTTTTGTGCAATTATGTGATATTTGAATGCAAAAATTCGTGGAATCTACATAAAGGATATGCAAAAATATACAGATTGTATATATGCCTTAATACTTTTTTATACAGAGTACAAAGATCCATTGATTAATGTAAGAAAAAGTTGTTCTATTTGAGAGATAGAAATAGTTCTTAAATATTCAAAACGTCTCCGCTTTCGGAATGAACACTAGGCCATTCACATTATTCGCAACCATTTAATTTTGCCTAATGAAATGTTGTCTATCTTTTACCATATCATAGCTATAGTTTGTCCCGGTTATGGAACGCCCTGTATAAAATATTCAAAGTATAAATGATACTCATTATAATATTTAACAGATAAAACAAATTTCTGTTTAGGCTCTATCTTTTTCAATTGTGATCAGAAAATATTGTATTTGAATGAATATCCACACTAATAAAATGTTATACTTATAATACACTATATATATATATATGTAATATCGTGATATAGTATATTTATAAGGAATGGACAATAGAGATGTTAATCGGACAAAAAAAGAGGATTGTTGTTCAACCTGAATTATTCACACCAAACGTACAGAAAACAGCGCAACTAAATAACTAGCTAACGACTCGACTTTTACAAAACGCAATCAACACTCTCTCGGCAACGCCACTCGCAAACTCTGCTTCTCCGCTCACACTCTGCTTTTCGAATCTCTCTCTGGCCGTTGTCGCATTCTATTGTCTTTTCTAGGCACACGTGTTCTGCAGACGCTCGTAGCCAGGGTTACGTAGGTCTTTTCCACGAAACTATGCACTTGAAAAGACCGATGACACATTGATGGACCCGACGGCGCCTCGGCTCTCGCGACATTGTTCATGGTTCGCCCGATATCTCTTAGGCTTTTCGTCCACGATACTACACTCGGCCACCCTGCAATAACATCTGCCCTCAGATGTTGCCTTCTATCTCGCTGTCATCAGATGCGTCACTTTCGGCGTTTATGACCCAAGGTTTCATGAAATCGAGGTGTGCGCGGGTCCTTCCTTCGGTACTGCTTCGCACGCTTTCTTCTTTTCTTGTAATTTCGCAGGTTCCCTTCTAGCTTACCTATGTTTCGTTCGGTTAGGATACAGTCAAGGCAGTTGGATACCACGTGTTCGACCTTTTCGCGTAACTCCTTGAACCAGAAGTCCTTCTTGACCATAGCTTTTGTTTTGGTAACCCCGAAATGCCCACGCTCGTGCGCTTGCCTGACTACTTGAGCCCGCATCGCCTTCGGTACTACTATTAGCACATCGTCCTTACACTCCTTATACAAAATATTGTTTCTTATTACATACCCATCGACCTGACTGCACGTTGCGGCGTCCAAAATCCTACGGACCTCAATGTCCTTGTTCTGTGCCCTTCTCAACCGTGCAATCAGCCCGTCTTCACTCTCCGTTACATACATAGTGCTCGGCAGGCGGTTCCTACTCGGAGCATCTACATGCTGCATACTTTTCCCCGGCCGATGACACACCTGATACTTAAACTCGCCTAGTAACAAGGCCCATCTAGTCACACGCACACACAAATCTTTCTTTCTAACTACAACTATGGGACTTGCATATTCTGAGTTTGACGGTTTTATTATGCCTTCATTTGTCCATAATTCCATCAACTCGTCTACCTCTTTTTTCTCCGAAGGCGCCAATCTTCGCGGCCTTCGAACCACAGGTTTGTCACTCTTTAAAACGATTTTTGCCGTTATCCCAACGTCCCGCTTTTTCTCCGGCCTATACCCCCTAACGATATCGCGAATCGCTTCACGATAATGCGGTTCCTGTACGTGTGTTAGGTCTGTTTCGTCGGTCTATTCTACCACATTAATTCTAAACACATCCGGCACGTCTTTGTTAGTCTGTTCGTCAAGCCGCAAGAAAGTCACTTCGCCTCGTTTAACCCGTAACTCTACCTGATCCAGAAAATCAGTGCCTAACAACAGGCCGTGCTTCGTCAATATTTTGTTTGAAACAACGTGCAAAGTGATTGGCAGTTTACACCCATCAACCGTCATTACCTTGGTGAATTCACCCCAGGTCTCATTGCCAGCGGAACCAACACCGTCGAACTTAAGCTTGCATTTACCTAGCGGTGGTGACCCTAACCTCGCATACTCGTCTGATCGAATGAACGTGAGATCACTACCCGTATCCACTAGTGCCACAAACCTACAATCATCTATCGCCACTTCCTTCACATACTTCCCCTTTTCGGATCTTGACACTACGCAAGTCTCTTTCGGTCGTGCCGTACACCTCGCTGCAATATGTCCAAATCCGCTGCACTCGGAACACCTAACACCTTCTCCCCTCTCCGGACACTTAACACTTAGATGATCCTCACTACCGCAAATGAAGCATCTTCTTTTCTTCATTGCATCTACAGATTGACTGGGCTTCCCGTTCTTCTGGGTTTTAGCCGGCTTCACAATCGACTTTGCTCTGCGACTCTTCTGCTCTTCGTACATCACTAACCTCTTCCTCAACTCTTTGATTGACGTAGCGCCGTACAATACAGCCTTATTGTTCTCGTCGTCTATTATTCCATCCACTATGTATTCCACCTTTGCTTCCTCCTCTATGTCCACATGGCTGGCTATTTCGAGCATACGGTACATGTAAGCCAAACATGCTTCATCACTCTCCTTTTTCGTTTCTTCAAGTTTCTGATGAACTTGCCTACTGTTAACTTTCCTCGAAAATTCTTTCACTAGCCCCCTCTTCAACTCATGCCAAGTCCTGGCATGACACTCGAAGCTCGCAAATATTTTCGCTGATCCCGACCACATGCACGTATCAGCGACTTCCTCGAACGACTCGAACCATCGTTCGACATTTTCACCTTTGTCGCCACTAAACGACTCTAATGCATCTTCGACGTCTCTAAAACTCAGTGTCGAACCAACACATGCCCTTCGACAATATTCATCACGGTCCTGATACACCCTTCGCGTATCTCTCTTGTATCCTCTTGCGTTTTTCTTGTCATCTTCATCATCACTTTCGCCGTCGCTTTCTTCTTCCGACGATATGTCGTTACCATCCATGGCCGTTTGTAGCCGTGCGCGTAATTCTACTTTTCTTCCCGTCGTTTATAAACCCAAACTAGCGAGGCGCTCCTTCAACTCCTTCGTATTCATTTTCTCAACATCTTCATCTTCGTTACAATCACGCTCAGCTCTCTGTACGTATCCTAAATCTCGTTGACCGGTTAGCTCTTCACCGCCCGTCGATCCCTTAGGATACGATTGTCCAGCCCTACACGCCCAATTCAGCCTTGCAATCAGCACTGACCTCGCACCAGATGTAAGGAGGTTCATTCGCGCGAGCTTACTCCTCAGCTCCTCCAGCGTCGAACCCTCTTCACCAGACAATCGTTCGTCCCCGACGTTTGCCATTTTTCACACTACACAAACTTAAACAGTCAACGATATCGTCTTTTATCGCACCGCGTACCCGTAAATTCACAACCAGCTCGAATAGCTCTGTTAAACCGTTTCGTTTTCTGTCTGGTCCAATCCCGGCTGAGCCCCCAAAAATGTGATATCGTGATATAGTATATTTATAAGGAATGGACAATAGAGATGTTAATCGGACAGAAAAATACGATTGTTGTTCAACCTGAACTATTCACACCAAACGTACAGAAAACAGCGCAACTAAATAACTAGATAACGACTCGACTTTTACAAAACGCAATCAACACTCTCTCGGCAACGCCACTCGCAAACACTGCTTCTCCGCTCACACTCTGCTTTTCGAATCTCTCTCTGGCCATTGTCGCATTCTATTGTCTTTTCTAGGCACACAGACATTAAACAAAAGCCGAACAATAAAGAAATCTACAACATCAGTCGCCTAATGAACGCGATAGTAAAGATCGAACCACCGCTCGTGAAAAAAGAAATAGTGCAATGCAAAAGGTGCCAAAGGTACGGTCATACGCAGAAATACTGCAACCATACTTTCCGCTGCGTTAAATGCGCAGGCACTCACTCCACTGAACAGTGCGCCAAATCACCGGAAACCCCAGCGAAATGCATCCACTGCCAAGGGGACCACCCTGCCAACTACAAAGGCTGCCCAGCATATAAAACACTATACACGAACAGGTACCCTAAGCTCAGAGCAAAAGAGGTATCCAACCAAACACCCAGCCCGCCGAAATTCACGACTACCCCAACCCCCTCAACCAACCAAACACCCAGTCCTACCAAATTCATCTCCACCTCAACCTCCTATGCCCAAGCAGTACAAGGCATCCAAAATAACCCGAACAGCCAAAGGAACCTTCCCCAAAACAGTGTCCCCAACCCACCTAACACAGACAACTCCTCAAGGCTTGAAAAGCTAATAGAAAAACAATCGGAGCAAATAAATCACTTGCTATCGCTACTAACACTCATCGTGGAAAAATTAGCACGCCCCGACTCAAAATAAAACCAAGGCGCATAGCACTCTGGAACGCCAACGGTCTAGCGCAACACAAACTTGAACTAGAACTCTTCTTAAAACACCAGCAAATCGACGTAATGCTCGTATCGGAAACCCACTTCACCGACAAGAACTACCTGAAAATAAATGGTTACAAATTTTACCATACCCAACACCCCAGCGGAAAGGCCCACGGTGGCACCGGAATAATAATCAAAGCAAGTATTAAGCACTACGAACTTCCATCATTCCAGAAAGACTACCTCCAAGCAACAAACGTAGCAATAGAAGACTGTCATGGCTCAATCACCACCTCAGCAGTATACTGCCCTCCCAGACACTCCATCGCCAAAGAAGACTTTGATAACTTCCTGGACACCCTGGGCAATAGATTCATAGTTGGAGGAGACTATAACGCCAAGCACATCCAATGGGGCAGCAGACTGGTTACAGCAAGAGGCAAAAACCTCTTAAACAGCATAATAAACAACAACCTCAACTACCTCACCACATACGAACCCACATACTGGCCCACTGACACCAACAAAATACCCGACCTTCTCGACTTCTTCGTAACTAAAAATATCCCATCAAGACACGTCCAGATCAACTCCTCGGCTGATCTCTCCTCTGATCATTCTCCCGTGATAGCAACAGTCAGTTCAACAATCATCGAGAATACACCTAATGGCTCCATTCACAACCAACACACCAACTGGCAGCTCTTCAGAGAAGTCTTTACACACTCAACCTCAGCCTTCACCCCACTAAAAACAAAGGAAGATATCGAAGCAACCACGGAATACTTAAACACGAGCATAATAAACGAGCATATCCCCAATACATACTAAAAAAATAGCAGAAAAACGTAGACTAAGAAGAGTATGGCAGACCCATAGAACACCGGAGGACAAACGCAAACTTAACAACGCAACTAGAAAGCTATCCAGAACCTTAAGAAACTATAAAAACGACTGTTTCCATAAATACCTCGCCAGCTTATCCCCCACAGCCGACGCCAACTACTCACTATGGAAGGCCTCCAGGAAACTCACACGCCCCCCACAAATAATCCCACCTATCCGCCGTCCGCAAGGTGGATGGGCGCGAAGCCCTATAGAAAAAGCCGACCTGTTTGCAAAACACTTGTCAAAAGTATTCAAACCCCATTCCCCCCAAGCCGCCGCGGACGCTACTGAATACCTGCACACCCCCTTCCAAATGTCCCCTCCTATCGAACCCTTCTCCTCTGCAGAGACTATGGAAACAATGAGTCGCCTAAACCCCAAGAAAGCAGCAGGACACGACCTAATAGGCAATAGAGCAATCAAGGAACTTCCCACAAAAGGGATAGCACTCATCACATCGATTTTTAATGCTATCCTTCGCCTGGAACACTATCCTAAGGCTTGGAAAATCTCATCCCTAAACCCGGTAAACCGATATACGAAACCTGCTCCTATCGCCCAATCAGTCTTTTACCTACCCTGTCCAAACTATTCGAGAAGATGCTCACGAACCGACTCCTTCCAATCCTAGAGAACTTGAAAACACTCCCAGATCACCAATTCGGCTTCCGAAAACATCATTCTACAGTAGAGCAAATCCACCGCTTAACTCATACGATCAGCCAAACACTCGAAAAGAAAAAATATTGCTCAGCGGTTTTCCTAGACATCCAACAGGCATTCGATAAAGTATGGCATGAAGGGCTACTATACAAACTTAGAAAGATCCTACCCCACCCCTACTACTCCATCCTAAAATCTTACCTAACCAATAGACAATTCATGGTTAAATGCCTAGACGCCACTTCCGCAACATTCCCAATAGAAGCCGGCATACCCCAAGGTAGTGTCCTCGGACCCCTACTGTACTCCATCTACACTGCCAACCTACCTATATCAAACGATATAACAATAGCGACATTTGCAGACGACACAGCGCTATTAGCTACCCACGCAGACTCGGTAATAGCCTCATCCACTCTCCAGCGAAGTCTCGACTCCATGGAAAAGTGGTTTCACAAATGGGGCTTCAAAGTCAACGAAAAGAAATCCTCACATTTAACCTTCACGCTCCGAAAACAAACCTGCCGCCAGGTCACCATCAACAATGCAACAGTTCCTAGCAGGGACACAGTCCCATACCTGGGCATGACCCTGGACAGGAGACTGACGTGGAAGACACACATCTCAGATAAAACGAAGCAACTAAAGGACAAACTAAAAAAACTCTATTGGCTCACGGGCCGACGCTCCAAACTAAACATACAGAATAAAATTACCCTCTACAAGACCGTAATAAAACCTGTCTGGACCTACGGAATCCAACTATGGGGAACAGCAAGTAACTCCAACATTGAAATACTCCAACGCTTTCTATCGAAAACGCTAAGATCCCTAATTGACGCACCTTGGTATGTAACCAATGAAACAATACACCGCGACCTCAAGATACCCACCGTCAAAGAGGAAATAGCAAAATATAGCGACAGATATAGCAAAAGAATCAACAAACACCGAAACCCCCTAATCACTGGACTACTCGATACGACGGACCAGATTCGCAGGCTGAAGAGGCACTACCCGCTAGACCTAAACGTTAGATTCATTTAATTATCCAAATTAAGCATATGCACTAACTTATAATACTTATAAATTATACCTATCTATAATAAGTATTAACTTATTGTAAATAAACAGCCATGTCACTGCGCCACGCCAGAAAAATTACTGAAAATTCTCAACGCGAGAATTGATTGTAATTTCAACAAATAAATAAAAAAATTTCTAGGCACACGTGTTCTGCAGACGCTCGTAGCCAGGGTCACGTAGGTCTTTTCTACGAAACTATGCACTTGAAAAGACCGATGACACATTGATGGACCCGACGGCGCCTCGGCTCTCGCGGCATTGTTCATGGTTCGCCCGATATCTCTTAGGCTTTTCGTCCACGATACTACATATATCGTATATATATATATATATATATATATATTGTAGTGTATATTGTATATTGTATGTATAGTATATACATACATAGTATATACATAGTATATACATATATATATATAATTATATATATATACTAATATATACTATATATAGTATAGATATATACTACTATATATACTATACTATATATACTATACTATATATACTATATGCTATACTATAGTATATAGTAGTATATATATAGTATATATAGTATATATATAGTATATATAGTATATATAGTATATATAGTATATATATATAGTATATATATATGTATATACTATGTATATACTATGTATATATATATATAGTATGTATATATATAGTATATAAAACAACATACTATAGTATATCTACTTATAATATAATAAAATAGGATTACATATTTGAATCACCTACACTGCCTCACAAAAGTATTTCAACACTTATCATGTTGTTTTGTTTCTATATTATGTGTGTCATATTGAATATTTTGAAATTTCATTAACACTATAATGGGCAGATTACGGATATTTACGCAAATCCATACTTTGAGAACGTAATAAAAGAATATAAGGTAAATAGAGATTGGTTTCTCCGACAAAATATTATATTATATAGCTTTAGATACTTTTTACTATATGTGTATTCGGCAAATTTTTACACCTTGACACTTTCTATAAGTAAATAAATATTCGCGGTCTAATCGCGATTATCACGATTACACTATTATTACAACCAATTTGAACATGTAGAATTTCAACATTGAAAGTTACGAGATATTTATCACAAACAAATATTTGACAAAAATTTAGAATACAGCATGAATATCTATCTTGAATATACATATATAGGTCAAATATCACACATGATCCTGCTAAATAATGCAGTTTATTAAAATAATTGATTGTTTAAACACCTTTGTGATCTCTGCTAAATACGTACCTATATTGAGTATCATAATGCAAATTATATGTATATAATACTCAATATAAGTAACTGCCGCATCGCTACGACTTTTCAAACACTTCTAATAATCTGGGAAAAAAATGTTAGATACTTATCTAAAACCGTTAGGTTTTAGATTGTTATATTTATTTATTATTTTCGTTTCAATGTAAATTCTGATCTTTAAATGTGAATTCTGTGAAGAGTCTTATTGTATCTCAATTGCTTTCCTTGTCCCTTATTCTTACATTACAAAATCAGGTAAAACTGGTCAAGTTGTAGAAAGTTATCGTCAATTTTTAAGTACAGGATGGAGGAAAATGCTTAAACATTAAAAATGAAAGTTAGCCAACGAAATAGAAAAAGAAGCTCAATGTCTGTAAGAATGTGAACTATTTCATTGTATTGTAAAAAAAAATTACATTGTACTTATATTTCAGATGACCGTCTTCTCCTTATTGTGATAAATTTAAAATCCTTCTGCAACAACCAAACCGCCCTGTGTTCTCTCCTAATTATAATTCTAGTAACAGCTCATAGGTGGCGAGCGACATTTGACTATGTAGTAAGCGTATATGTTACACTGTTGCCATTTTCATATGATATATTCTCGCGAGCGTGGGTTCCGAGTTAAGTGGATAATCCGCACGTATTAGAGGATGTTATTTCATGCGACCCATAGTCACGATAACATTGCGTCGTGAACAATAATTGCTCTGTTCGAGCAATCTTTCATAACTTTAAGTTGTACGAGTATTCAGTATTTAGTATTTAGTAAAAAATAATACAAACTCGATTAAGTCCTTAACACTACACTGAGAAAATGTTATTTGTAAAAAAGTCCACAATAAATAATAAATGTTTATAAAAATCACAAAAATTCACTTTCAATACATGTCAGATTGAAATATGTAATTTTTTTAATTTTTATACAAAACGATTTCAAATGAAAATTCGTAGACAATTTTTGTAATTTTCACGTTTATGGAAATCACAAAATTCACTTTCAATTTATTATACAATAAAATATCGAATTTTTTCATTTACACAAAATAAAAACTTATAAACAAGAATTTATATATAATGCTCATAATAACTTATGTTTATAAAAAGTCACGAAAATTCGATTGTAACCGAAAATTTACACAGAATCTTTTTATAATTGTGATGTTTGTAAAAATTACGAAAATTAACTTGCAATTCATTTTAAAACCAAATATCCAACTTCTTCAGCTACGGAAGACAAAAATAGAAAATTTGCTTAGAATGTTCCTAATTTTTAGAATGTTGTCTGTATATATAGTAATATAAAACTACATTTCGGAGGTTTGGTGAATGCAGTAGAATTTGATTATTGTGACACCAACGTTCGGATAATTGAATTTTTCTCATAATCCAATAACTTTTTTTGATAAAACTATCACTATACTAATATATGTATATTCTAATACGTATACATGGATTGTGAGTTGTTAAAAAAAAAATTGTGCTTATACTAGCATATATACATTCAATATGTACATTTAAATATACGTAAAGTTAGGAGAAGTTCATCTACACGTAAAGAAACTACACAACATTTATTATAGGTTACAATTTAGTACAAATATTACGTAATTGGAGTATTTGAACATCGTGTTTTAGAGTACATAATTTACAAACATGTATTTAGTCAAAGTCCTAAATATAAATAGATGATCTCCAATATGCCTCTAACAGGATTTGACAGCAAATAGAAACGAAAATTTAACGTGTATCTATATTTATATTTAAGAATCATGAGGAGGAAATCGGAAACAAGCAAGCCTGAGTGGAAAATTATTGTCAAACTGCATAAAGAAGAAAAATTATGACTCTTCTAAATAGAGGTAAATCAGATAGACAGTACACAACATAACAGAAAAGTATTTACAACAGTCATAGAAATATTGTAAACGTATTTACACAATTGGACATTCTAGACGTTGAAGGTAATTACCAAGAGTAGAAAATACAGCTTTTTGTAGGATAATAATAAATGATAAAAATCCATTTATGTAATAAACTTTAACAAGGAGATGCCCGTATGATTATGTCAAAGAGTTTATGGGAAAACAGTATCCGTAGTACAGTTTCACGAAAGGAACCGTAACTAGCAAGAAAGACTTAAAAATACCAACGGTCAAAGAAGAAATCGGTACGTACGCAGAAAAATACAAGGAAAGGACGGCAACACATCCAAACCAGCTGGCTGCTGAAGCGAGCAAAACCCTCATAGAAAAAAGACTAAAAAGGAAACACCCCACTGACCTCACTAAAGAAATAAAATAGTCAAACTCGAAGATGGTATCCCGCTGGGGGTAGTCATCCACATGTTATTTAGCAATTAAGTTAGAAAAATTTACTGATGTCCAGCTGGACAAATTGTAAAGTACAAATTAAATAAAAAAAAGGGAAAAAATTAGCAAGGAAGACAAACTGCCGTTCGATTTGCATGATTTCATTACTCACTGTACGCATACACTACATTGATACACTCTATTATACACAGACTACACTTATTTAAACGAAAGATTGTAATATTCCTTTTGAATATCTCCAAAGTATGTGTGGTGTTCAAAAATTCTTTAAAACTCTCGATTATTCGTGGAAAGTGACAGAAATGTATATCTATCACGACTACAAACGACACAATCGACGGATGTGGTCGTGACACTCATCACGCACGCGATACCGAAAGAAAAACATGAAGCACGACGTGATTGCCAAAGCCACGTGGTCGAGTTGTCTTCAGATGGTTTGACAGATTGGCTTCAAATGAAACAATTAATTATCGAAACGTCAATTAATGAAAAATTTAGGCGTGGTCCCAAATGAGAAAGATTGAGAAATGAGAATAGAGAATGCACAGATACATTGATACATTTAAATTTAAACATTTTTACTCTCACTTAATATATATTAAAACTATTATAGAATTAGGAAGTATAATTTTATTTTACTTATATTATGTAATAATTAGTGTTTATTTTAATGTTTATAATGTTATGTTATATATTATATGTGATATAAAATTGTCCGAAATATATATAAATCATACGAAACAAAATTATTTTGTTATTATTATTAAAGAATGTGTTCACGACTAGTTCGAATAATCAAGGATTCTCCTACAATATGAAAACTCGACACTCCGTAAATCCACACGAAATAACGATTTACCGTCACTTCGCCTTCAGTCGAGTCGATCAAGCACTCCACCACGTCTGTCCCCTCGAACCACACAGCTTGTTATGCTTTGTGACGTACTCTCACGTTGTGATAACGGACTTGAACGGAAAGAACCACTGTATTCTTGCTTCAATGAGGTTATTGCTTTTTTCCTGGGGAGTAACCTCGCGAGCGAGAAGACAAGAGTGAAAAGATTCACCAGGCGAAATATTCATAATGGTGTAGCATTGGATAGATAGGTACATGACAATATACTGTGCTTCATGAAATTATTTATTTGAACCAATTGTATATACTTCGGGTATATCGTTTGTAACTTGAAAATATGTAAAATACAATATTCAAAATCCAAATTATTTATTACTCTATTAGAAAGTTATCTAAAATAAAAAATTATTAAGAAATAATTTATTTGATCTTAACTAAGGACTAAAACAATACTGTTCAATAAATTTGAACTTTTTTTCGATTTTGAAACCTTCAGTACGTGATTCTCGTATACTTTTGTGAGCTAAACACAAATCTGCAACACATCTTTTTCTTGAAATCTACAGTTTTCGAAAAAATCAATTTTTAAAAAAATTTCAAATTTTCAACTTTGGAGATATGTTGCGCTTGTAGAGTAGAAGCAATGCAATTGCATTTGGGACGAAAAAATGATGTAAACTTTACTAAAACGCGCCATTTTTTGCTTACATTTCTCAATTTATTCCAAAAGCTCTAGCAGAAAATTTAACCATAACACGCCATAGAGTACATATTTTCGTTACGAAAAGTATCAAGCAAAACTAGAAAATCATGTTTTGTTTCCAATATAAAAGAGTAGCAGTTTGACGAAACACATGGCAACGGCAGTGGTATTCGTGTTAGCGGATGTCTCGCCCGTCGTTCGGCCTAATGGAATTGATAAACGCGCACGGTCCTTAACCGCCAAAATTGAGTACCATTGCCGCCGCCACATGTTTTGTCAAACTTCTTCGTTTTTACACTTTTACGTTGAAATCAAAACATGATTTTCTAGTTTTTCTTGATGCTTTCTTGAACCAAAGTATCTTATCTATCACGAGCTAGTGTTGGGTGCGTATTAGGCGCCCTTTTGTTCCACAGAATTTTTTCGTCCCAACCGCAACTCGGCAACTGCTACTCTAACAGCACAAAACATACAAAACAGCACAACACAAGTTGAAAATTTGCAATTTTTTTCAAAATTGATTTTTTCGAAAACTTTCGGTTCTAGGAAAAAAACGGTTTGCCCATTCGTGTTTAGCCCGCAGGTCTACAAGAATCATCTATTGAAGCTTAGAAAATTAGGGACGTGTTGAATAGTGCAATTAGTTATTTTTGAAATTCTTACTGGAAAGGTTCCTGAAAGAAGGTAAAGTTTTTATTAGATGGAAGATAGTGATCACTAAATCTTAAAAAAGCTTCTCAACAAATTAAATAAGTAGGTACAAATTAATAATTTTTAAATACTCTGGTTACAAATAACCATTATAAATAGTCAAAGTTTATTTGCTTGCCACTAACTATTGTCGATGACAGAATATTTTTTTGATAATTTTTGGCCGTCGTTGATTTATATAAGCATTACTGACCTCGAAATAATTAATACCTTGAAAGTAAGACAATTCATTTTTAATACGTTTCCAATATTTCTATATTCCTATATTTGAAAACGCCATTCGCCTAATTTTTCACATTGTTTTTAAGGAAACTAACTTCCAAGTACTTTTTAATTTGGATTATAATTGTTATGATCCCAGATTTAAGCACTTCCCATAAAAAGTTTTATGAATATATGTATTATGAAATTTAAAACAATTTTACATGACTAATACATAATGACTTTTACATACTAATATAGTCATGAAAGTTTTTTATACAGTCACAAACATTTTGCTCCTTTACATAGAGTTGTTTACTTAAATATAAAATGTTATGGTGAGGACCTTAGCTCTACAATATTTCTTAGCCATTTTAAGACATTATTATTCATTCATTCGTTCGTTCGTTCATTCATTCATTCATTCATTCATACACAATTCATTCGTTTTCGCATTTATTAAGATAAAAGAAGTAAAAATATAAAATATAACGTTACAAAAACTACATATACATATCATATCAATATGAAATTATAAAAGTAATAAGCTTAATATGTATTATGTATTATATTAATATCTATAGCCCCGCTCCTCCCTAAGTAAGCCTCAATAATGTGCTTACAATCTCCTTAGTACTGAAAAAATTAAAGATTTTATAACGTCTAACGTAATTTTATCTTAAGAATTTTGTGAATTAAGCATTTTAATTTTTATAACTTTCCTACGAAATAAATTATTAATAATGATATTGATATGCAAGTATTAATAATTTTGTGGCGAAGTGCATTTTTAGTCTTTGATAAATAAGGCAAGCTTCCATAACTGACTATCATGTATTCATATAATGACTTGTGAAAGCATTTGAGCATTTGCTATAGAAGCTTTTATGGATATATGAAATATTATAAATAGGTACAACCAAAGAAATATGATCTAAACATCGAGATTTATATCATTCTCCTACTTTGGGTAATT
This sequence comes from Bombus vosnesenskii, assembly GCF_011952255.1. Classification (NCBI taxonomy): domain Eukaryota; kingdom Metazoa; phylum Arthropoda; class Insecta; order Hymenoptera; family Apidae; genus Bombus; species Bombus vosnesenskii. Next base: position 137,800 of record NW_022883059.1, read on the forward strand.
TATAGATGTTTATATATATGTAGACTCCCATATGTAGATTTCCCATAGATGCATAAAAATTCGCAGTCTACTGATAGTATTTCACAATATTTTGTGTCAAAGACATAACATACCCGTAAAAGGCTTTTTATAAATCTTCAAATACATACTTTCATAAGTCACTTTATACCTGCATGGCTAATGAGTACGCTTGAATAGCGAGACGTATAGAGCTCGATCGCTTTTTTTTTATTTATACATTTCTTTCAACTATTATTGTTATATTTGACTTCTTCATAGAACTTTTTATTACATTTACAAATACATTGTTAGATCTAATAAATTAGTGCTACACATATGAGATTTTACTGAATCCTTAGAGCTATAATTCTTTCATTGTATTAGTCTTGCATCTTGGTTCTTCGTCAGGATACTTATCTTTTAGTTATATTCGAATCCTGTATGATTTTTTATTGTAATTTATTTTAATATCATACATACTTGCTTGATTGCGGAAGTTTGTATTTTCAGTTTTTTTCGGTAATACTCTAGACTGTTAGGCCTTTTTTCACAACTTTAATTAATATCGTGGATGATAATTCAACTGTTTGGTTGTCCTAAAACTTGATAGAGTTACATATTCTTTGAATCTTCCATTTAATTTTCTTTGCTTTCTATTAAATCTTTCTTGATATTATAATTACATATTCCTTCATCTAAACGTATCTAAAGCATTTAAGAATTTTACAAATAAAATAATAACATTTTCGTAACAAAGAATATACAATAAATATATTGTAATACAGAAATATAATCTTTTTCTGGAGGTCCAAATTACGTCAATAAAGAAGGGACAAGAAGGAGAAAAAACGATAGTAATAGAGAAATAAAAACTGATATTTTTAGCTAGCTTAAGTAACTATCTAACTGAATAACTGACTAACTAACTTAACTAGAAATATTTCTCAATATTGAACAAATATATTACTTTCATATGGAACCAATCTTATTTCAATAGAAATTTTCCACAGAATTAAAGGATCGCTAAGTTTTGACCCAAAAACTGTCGATATTTGAACTGATGTAATTTCATGAAAAAAAATCCTACCTTGGTTTATTTCAAAGGGCAAAATTTCTACTTTCACACTGTTAAACTTAGTTTTCTCAAAATGGTCTTTTCTGTTGCAAAACGAAGTAGAATCAAGTTACTTTTTTCCATATGTTTCTTTATTTTCGTAATTCTATAGTATTGTCCTGTTGCCCTATAGTATGCCCTATTGATGTCATAATATAGAATACTTTTTTCTTTTTTTTTTTTTTTGCGCGTGGAGAAATCCTCATGGACTGCTAATAATCGGTAACAGCAGAGTAGTGTCGGACCCGTTCCGACTAAAACTCCACGATGACCATCCTACGCGTATGACAGGAGCGCTCCAGGAACGTCTTATGAATTATCTTCTGTTGCGAATTATCTTTCCCGCGCAGTTCGCTGTGGAGTGCCGAAGCGTGCAGACGTGTCTCTAGTGCCCAGCGTAGTTCGAAAACAACACGTGTCGCCCAACCGTCGAAAGAGAACACAGCTAAGTGTCCCTTACCCTTTAGGGAGAAGAAAATCCCACGCACCTAACCCCAACCCGAATACTAGCCTCACAGCCTCACGACTAGTTGTTCATTCCGAATTAACTAGCTCGATGATGGCCCAGCAACCGCGACCAGGCTCTCCGGAGCAGACTCGCAGCTACCACGTGCTACCCCCCCGTGGCAGAAGTGTAGCAGAACTCTCCGCACTAACGACGCTAACATTACAAAGAAAAGGAAAATAGAAACAGCAACGCAAATAAACACACACAACAGGTTCGCCGTATTGGAATCCTCAAACGACGCCATGGAAATCGTAGAACCGCCACCAAACCAACACTCACAGAGAATCCCCCCTCCCCCACCAATATTTGTGGACGACGTCATCGACATACAGACAATGATCAAGTCCCTAGAGAGAGATATCTGCAAGGAGGAATATAACCTTAAGATAAGTAACAATAAAGTAAAAATACTGCCGACGAACCCAGAAGCTTACAGAAAACTCACCAAGACACTCAGGACCCTGAACGCCAACTTCCACACCTACCAACTCAAACAGGAAAGGCCTTTCCGGGTGGTCCTACGAAACATACACCACTCAGCAGACATAGACAAACTCAAATACGAACTCTCAAAACTCGGCCACGAAGTCATCAACGTAAGTAATATAAGGCATAGAGTCTCGAAAGACCCGTTATCCTTATTCTTCCTAGACATTAAACAAAAGCCGAACAATAAAGAAATCTACAACATCAGTCACCTAATGAACGCGATAGTAAAGATCGAACCACCGCTCGTGAAAAAAGAAATAGTGCAGTGCAAAAGGTGCCAAAGGTACGGTCATACGCAGAAATACTGCAACCATACTTTCCGCTGCGTTAAATGCGCAGGCACTCACTCCACTGATCAGTGCGCCAAATCACCGGAAACCCCAGCGAAATGCATCCACTGCCAAGGGGACCACCCTGCCAACTACAAAGGCTGCCCAGCATATAACATACTATACACGAACAGGTACCCTAAGCTCAGAGCAAAAGAGGTATCCAACCAAACACCCAGCCCGCCGAAATTCACGACTACCCCAACCCCCTCAACCAACCAAACACCCAGTCCTACCAAATTCATCTCCACCTCAACCTCCTATGCCCAAGCAGTACAAGGCATCCAAAATAACCCGAACAGCCAAAGGAACCTTCCCCAAAACAGTGTCCCCAACCCACCTAACACAGACAACTCCTCAAGGCTTGAAAAGCTAATAGAAAAACAATCGGAGCAAATAAATCACTTGCTATCGCTACTAACACTCATCGTGGAAAAATTAGCACGCCCCGACTCAAAATAAAACCAAGGCGCATAGCACTCTGGAACGCCAACGGTCTAGCGCAACACAAACTTGAACTAGAACTCTTCTTAAAACACCAGCAAATCGACGTAATGCTCGTATCGGAAACCCACTTCACCGACAAGAACTACCTGAAAATAAATGGTTACAAATTTTACCATACCCAACACCCCAGCGGAAAGGCCCACGGTGGCACCGGAATAATAATCAAAGCAAGTATTAAGCACTACGAACTTCCATCATTCCAGAAAGACTACCTCCAAGCAACAAACGTAGCAATAGAAGACTGTCATGGCTCAATCACCACCTCAGCAGTATACTGCCCTCCCAGACACTCCATCGCCAAAGAAGACTTTGATAACTTCCTGGACACCCTGGGCAATAGATTCATAGTTGGAGGAGACTATAACGCCAAGCACATCCAATGGGGCAGCAGACTGGTTACAGCAAGAGGCAAAAACCTCTTAAACAGCATAATAAACAACAACCTCAACTACCTCACCACATACGAACCCACATACTGGCCCACTAACACCAACAAAATACCCGACCTTCTCGACTTCTTCGTAACTAAAAATATCCCATCAAGACACGTCCAGATCAACTCCTCGGCTGATCTCTCCTCTGATCATTCTCCCGTGATAGCAACAGTCAGTTCAACAATCATCGAGAATATACCTAATGGCTCCATTCACAACCAACACACCAACTGGCAGCTCTTCAGAGAAGTCTTTACACACTCAACCTCAGCCTTCACCCCACTAAAAACAAAGGAAGATATCGAAGCAGCCACGGAATACTTAAACACGAGCATAATAAACGCAATCCGCCTCTCCACACCGACAAAGCCATCTAACAGCAAACAAGAATATCCCCAATACATACTAAAAAAAATAGCAGAAAAACGTAGACTAAGAAGAGTATGGCAGACCCATAGAACACCGGAGGACAAACGCAAACTTAACAACGCAACTAGAAAGCTATCCAGAACCTTAAGAAACTATAAAAACGACTGTTTCCATAAATACCTCGCCAGCTTATCCCCCACAGCCGACACCAACTACTCACTATGGAAGGCCTCCAGGAAACTCACACGCCCCCCACAAATAATCCCACCTATCCGCCGTCCGCAAGGTGGATGGGCGCGAAGCCCTATAGAAAAAGCCGACCTGTTTGCAAAACACTTGTCAAAAGTATTCAAACCCCATTCCCCCCAAGCCGCCGCGGACGCTACTGAATACCTGCACACCCCCTTCCAAATGTCCCCTCCTATCGAACCCTTCTCCTCTGCAGAGACTATGGAAACAATGAGTCGCCTAAACCCCAAGAAAGCAGCAGGACACGACCTAATAGGCAATAGAGCAATCAAGGAACTTCCCACAAAAGGGATAGCACTCATCACATCGATTTTTAATGCTATCCTTCGCCTGGAACACTATCCTAAGGCTTGGAAAATCTCATTACCCTCAAAACCCGGTAAACCGATATACGAAACCTGCTCCTATCGCCCAATCAGTCTTTTACCTACCCTGTCCAAACTATTCGAGAAGATGCTCACGAACCGACTCCTTCCAATCCTAGAGAACTTGAAAACACTCCCAGATCACCAATTCGGCTTCCGAAAACATCATTCTACAGTAGAGCAAATCCACCGCTTAACTCATACGATCAGCCAAACACTCGAAAAGAAAAAATATTGCTCAGCGGTTATCCTAGACATCCAACAGGCATTCGATAAAGTATGGCATGAAGGGCTACTATACAAACTTAGAAAGATCCTACCCCACCCCTACTACTCCATCCTAAAATCTTACCTAACCAATAGACAATTCATGGTTAAATGCCTAGACGCCACTTCCGCAACATTCCCAATAGAAGCCGGCATACCCCAAGGTAGTGTCCTCGGACCCCTACTGTACTCCATCTACACTGCCAACCTACCTATATCAAACGATATAACAATAGCGACATTTGCAGACGACACAGCGCTATTAGCTACCCACGCAGACTCGGTAATAGCCTCATCCACTCTCCAGCGAAGTCTCGACTCCATGGAAAAGTGGTTTCACAAATGGGGCTTCAAAGTCAACGAAAAGAAATCCTCACATTTAACCTTCACGCTCCGAAAACAAACCTGCCCCCAGGTCACCATCAACAATGCAACAGTTCCTAGCAGGGACACAGTCCGATACCTGGGCATGACCCTGGACAGGAGACTAACGTGGAAGACACACATCTCAGATAAAACGAAGCAACTAAAGGACAAACTAAAAAAACTCTATTGGCTCACGGGCCGACGCTCCAAACTAAACATACAGAATAAAATTACCCTCTACAAGACCGTAATAAAACCTGTCTGGACCTACGGAATCCAACTATGGGGAACAGCAAGTAACTCCAACATTGAAATACTCCAACGCTTTCAATCGAAAACGCTAAGATCCCTAATTGACGCACCTTGGTATGTAACCAATGAAACAATACACCGCGACCTCAAGATACCCACCGTCAAAGAGGAAATAGCAAAATATAGCGACAGATATAGCAAAAGAATCAACAAACACCGAAACCCCTAATCACTGGACTACTCGATACGACGGACCAGATTCGCAGGCTGAAGAGGCACTACCCGCTAGACCTAAACGTTAGATTCATTTAATTATCCAAATTAAGCATATGCACTTACTTATAATACTTATAAATTATACCTATCTATAATAAGTATTAACTTATTGTAAATAAACAGCCATGTCACTGCGCCACACCAGAAAAATTACTGAAAATTCTCAACGCGAGAATTGATTGTAATTTCAACTAATAAATAAAAAAAAAAATCTTTCCCGCGTCCTCTTGTTCGAGCCAGTCCTAACAATTCCCTGACTGTTGAATTTGGCTTTGGGGCATTGCCCCTAGCGCTATCCCTTCTTTTAGTTGCGGTCCGTTAGGACGGCGATGAAGCGGCTCTAGGCCGCCTGACCGCCATCCCCCATAATATAGAATACTAACTATAGCAGTAAGTATAACACTAACTATAAACACAAGTATACTGTATACTGTAGTACTATTTACCAAATGTCCAGCTCCAAATGTCCAGACCAAATGTCCAATTACTATACACACACTCAGACACTGCACAACCGGTATGTAAAATGTAAGTAAATGCAAGCAAGATTCGACCATGCAACCTCCTCGATGGTCTGTCTTGAGTTATTCCAATACTAGCGACACATTTTTCATTTAAAGTGGGATAAAACGACAAAAAAATAGCGCATCATTTCTTATAATTTCGTTTTAAATGGGAGACGTTTATAAAACGATTTCAAACCGAATCTCGGAAAGAATTTGTAAAACTCCGTAGAGTCCCCTGAATTTGTAAAATTTGGAAAGGAAGAAAGCAACTTAAATTTCTCACATCGTTTTACGACAAAAAGAGATCTTTAAAAATGTTGGGGGTATGAAAATAGAAGTTTCACCCATTAAAATGAGTCTAGGTAGTCTGTTGTACGATTCTTTTTCGTGGAATTACAGCAATTTAAATATCGACAACATCTTGATCAAAATTTGGCGACCCTTTAATTTTATGGCCTAATGTTTATTCAACATAAAATTATTTTTGTATTAAAAATATCTTCAAAATAGAATTCGAGGGGTTACCACATATATGTATAAATATCTAAATCAAGCTACTCCGAATGTTGATTTTATACATGTTCACAAAAGTCATTGAAATTCACAAAGAACACCGTTTTCTAAATATTGTATGTAATTACAAAAAAATTTTATTCTATATTAAAATATCTTCTATTTATTTAAAACGAAATAAATATATACATAAATTAATTAGAAAGGAACTACGCTTTATATCAGAAATCCAATCCACAATAATCAAATGTACTTCACGTGTTTTCATAAATACTATACACGACTAATCTTTTAAATCACCAATATATAAATATAATAATGATAATGAAAAGAAATAATAATAGGACACATAAAAAATAAATAGAAATAACGATGTATTATGCATAATAGAATCAACAAAAGATAATAGAAACGTCAGTTCATAATTTTTGGAAAAAGAAATTCGAACCGTTTTTGATGCATTTCGTATTTGGTGTAAAAATGTAGTATTTTATTGATGCTGCATTCCATAATAAAATCATTGATAGTCTGACGTATAGATAAAAATTACAGGAAATTCATTTAAACAACATAGAGAGTCAAGAATATAAACATTATGTGTGGATGTATGTGTCTTTTACGCATGTTTAGTAGGAATGACACGTTTAAAGAGGAATGTTTGGACTTGTCGAAAGTTATTTTTTCCAAATTACTGAGTACGGTATGCATTCCGTACAATACAATACATTACAATACAATAGAACCTTATTTATATACCTGCAGATTACGGTCGCGTCGTATCGTTTATACGAACAAGAGTTAATGCTGAGCCTTTGTTATCCGAACTACAATCGAGCGTAATTTCAATTGTATTGGGTCGTCCGGAAAATTCGTTCCGATTCTTAAGGAATTTGGTTGACATGAAAGACAATATTGAAAAGTTTCTCGCCGAAAAACCTGAGAGGTTGTAGAAGGGTGGAATATTCAAGTTGTGTGAAAGATGGAGAAAGGTTGTGGAACAAAATGGCACTTATATAGTCCCATAAATGTATATCAAATCGAAATCGAAATGTAAATTGGAACGAACTTCCCGGGCGGCCCAATACATACATGTACAATCAAATATTCTTATAACGAATATACTAATATATATAATTATTTGTTTTTATCCAAAATACTTTCAGGGATTTAGAGATTTTAATATTTGAAGAAGAATATTACGTATATAATAAGAAGAATTGGAATGAGTGCTTTAGATACATACGTATAGTGAGCCATTATTATAGGAACTACATATTCGACTATTCGAAATGGATTGTCCCCAATCCATACAGATAAACGAGGTTCTACTCGATTCTACTATTGACAAATCGCCCGTTTACGTGTTGACCTTCGATACTGTTTAGTTAACCTTTCCGCCCGTTATCCTATAATTTGTCGTGAAAATTACTGTTTTCGTACGTGGAACATCCATAAGCATCTGGACATTTTGGTCAATTTGCAATAGTATTTGCATTTCAACAAAATGTACAAATTAATGATGAATGATTATTTACAAGCAATATTTATTACCTTCTCATGGAATTGGAATTATGAGATTATAAATTTTAAAAGACGTAGATAAGAACAATATATTTTACTATTTACTATATGTATTTCTATTTCTATTTACTGTTATACATACATTCACATTTAAATATCATTATTTGCATTAATGTCGAACTGTCTGCCATTCGTTATCTTACTTGATCGAATTGTCTACCATTTAAAAAAAATCGATGTGACTTATGGTTCAAAAATGAAAGAACTGGAAAGAAAAAATCTTGGCCACTTAAATATTTCAAGATATAATCTTGATGCTTCGTCAAACATCGAACATATCGTTCCTCGTTCATACATTTCGAACACTAAAGATGTTTATGTGTAAATATTCTTTCAAAAACTATTTTCATTACTTTGATATTATTATTATATTACAAAAGATTTTCAGGTAGTGACACATTCTAATAATCAGAAATGAGACCTATCCACTATCCAATACCGATATTGTAAAAATTAATCTATTTTAGCTTGATACCGAATGAAAATTAATAGGTTCTATAAAAACAACATGTCTTATAAGATCCACAACTTCATAATTTAATTACATGCAGTTCTTCTGCGATACGTTTACATTTCTAATGTACTTACATATACTTACTTGTGATGGCTCGATTCGTTCGAATATCAAAATAGTTATCTAAACCTGTAAGTTTCTGTTCCATGATTCGAAACCAGTTTGTAAAGATCGAATATTTGGCAAGTACAATGAATGAACTATTATTTCTTATGAATAGACTGCGGATTTTCATGCATTTAACTATAGAAAATTAGAACGTGCAAAATTACACAGAATGCGTAATATTTGGTAGATAAAACAATTGATAGAAAGTCGAGGTTCTATATTTAGAACGAACCTTGGGTATTAGATTCGATTCGGATTTATAAGTACCTGTTGAACTTCCCATTACTATCGCTAATCACATGTTTCAGCATATCTTTATCGCTTTAAACGTCCTATACATTGAAACAACACAATATGTATACAATTCCGCAACAAACTTTAGGATAGATGGTCAAAGAGTTAGTTACCAACATCCGGTCGTAGTAATAGCTTTTGATCTCTGAAATGTCCGCTCCTCTGACGGCTATTGTCGTCTTAATGCGACTTCATCAAAGTTGCTCTAGCTCGTTATCCACTGACCTTTGCACACATTATGCTAATTGTAAGTGTTCATTTGAGAATTTCTTTTGGTAGTTTCTCTCGAGAATACTGTCAAATTTTTTTTTATTTAATTTGTACTTTACGATTTGTCCAGCTGGACATTCGGCAAATTTTTCTAGCTTTACTGCTAAATAACATATAGATAGCTACTCCCAGCTATCTTCAAATTCTATTTTATTTCTTTAGTGAGGTCGATGGAGTGTATTCTTTTTAGTCTTCTTTATATGAGAGTTTTGCTCGCTTCAGTAGCCAGCTGGTTTAGATGTGTCGCCGTTCTTTCCTTGTATTTTTTTGAGTACCTGCTGATTTCTTCTTCGACCGTTGATATTTTTAGGTCTTTGCGTATATCTTCGTTTCTGACATACCATGGAGCGTTGACTATTGTTCTGAGTATCTTCGATTGTAGCGACTCTAGTTTATTTATGTGACATTGTGTGTGTATATTGCTGTTGTCTCCCATAATGGTATTCCGTACGTCCAAATTGGTTTTATTATCGTCTTATAAATTTTTAGTTTATTTTCCATGCTAAGTTTAGAGTTTCGACTAGTTAGCGAGTACATCTGTCTTCTTTTTATCCATATTTTGTCTATAATTAATTTAGTATGTTGCTTCCATGTAAGTTGTGTGCCTAAGTGGAGTTCTAGGTATTTAACTTGCCTTGTTTGTGTTATGTGCGTGCCATTCAATTGGATATTGGTGGTTAGGTTGGGGTTAGGTTGGTATAATATTGGTCCTAAGACGCTTCCTTACTGTACCCCTGCATTGATGTCTTTAACTTCAGAATATACGTTTATTTTTACTACGAAGGTTCTGTTGCTTAGGTATGATTTGAGTAAGTGGTGGATTTGTTCCAGGAAATGTTTTTTGATTGTTTGTAAGAGGCTTTCCTGGTTCACTTTGTCAAATGCTTTCTCGATGTTCATGAAGAGGGCTGTACAGTATTGTTTCTTTTCTATTGCTAGTAAAATTTCGTTGACGAGCCTATGCATTTCCTTTATTGTAGAGTGTTTGTTTCTCAATCCAAATTGGTGATCTTATTGTTGAATTGTGTGCCCATTTGAGAGTACCTTGGAGAATTTCTACTCTCAGGCAGACAGTAGAAAACTCGCCGAAAGTTTAGTACCAACCAGAATTCCCAAAATCATGTCCATTTTAGATTCTTAATAGAGGAAGAAAAATTAATATCAGATCACCAATTTGGATTCAGAAACAAACACTTACTCAAGCCAAGATGGTTGGCAGATCGCTTGCCACCAGCAAACTATCTTTCGCCTCACAGCTTGGCGATTTCGAGTTGTCGACTATCGATTTTCTAAACATTCACTCAAGCACCCTGTTCGAGGTCCTCATCGATGCCTCAGTCTACTCGTAAATTATGGTAAGGCTAAATAACGGCGGGTTATAGACTACAATATTGTTAAGAAAATATGTTGTCGTTGATGTGCTTTTGAAATAAAACAACAATAGTCTCCAGAGCTAATTTTCTGACGTAAAAAACTTAATACTTTCCTACATGGAACAACGGAAAACATCGGCCAACGCATAAGGACATATTGATATGTATGATTTTACAATATTTAAAAAAAACTTAATTGGTCTCTTTAGTTTCGACGTGTTTCAAAAGTTTCTTTTTTCTTCTCTGTCCATATTTCCTAACTTTGCCTAACTAATAACCTAACCTAACATTTCATAACATTAAAAGAGACCAACAATAGTGCGTTACATTTATATGGGAATCAATTCCTTGTAATTTTAAAAACTTACCTACTATTATTAATGTTTGTTTTATATAATTCACTCTGAGTGTATAGATATTGAATATCAATAGAACTCATTTTTCATATTTTAATTTTGTATATGAAAATCTCGCGAAAAAATAGCCTTGAGAAAAAGTTCTTTCCACCGTTACATTTATCCCTTCACATAGGAGGCAAACATTTAGTTGATTTCATTTAGTTGAGACACGTTAGAGATGTAGTAAATACAATAGCAAGTAGTAAAATATATTGTTACCATATGCTTTAAAGGATAATCTAAATTTATAGTTTGCTAACTCATTCATTATTAATTTGTACAATTTGCAAATCGATATACTATTCTGACACTGACTACTGACAAAGTTATCGTCAAAACATTTTATTCAGCGTACTGAAATATTAGAAAAGAATAGACTAAATAGACTGATTAACATGAAACCTTATCATCTAAACGAGTTAATTTATATAACAATATTTCCTCTAAAGATCAATCTTTTCTTTTTCGTCGTAACAGTTATCCGCTTACTGTTTTTAGCAGTTTTCTTATCTACGGAACGATTCTGATATCTCAACACGACTCGAAGAAATAAACACACAGAAGTCGAATCATTTGGAAAAAGAAAATGTTTCGCAACCCATGCTACTTTTCTTTGCATAATTAACGTCATTAACCTAATAGTATAATAATATTATTATACGATATATTACAGAAAATAACTTACAATATTCTTAATTTCTCTTGATATTCACGGTGTAACGAAAAAAAACGCTTCCTCTTCGTTAAACTTTCACCGATGTTGAACGAGACAGTCGCAAATGACTTGACAGCGATCGAACATTTGTCTTCGAACTTGCTTGAACTGTATCTTTGACCATTGTAATTATCGGAAAAGTAGGCAGCACCCGATAACCCAAGATTATCATTTTCATTATCGGACAATCAGCATACAAACATGGAACCATGACAGCTTTGTGATAACAGGATGGCCATCACTTGTATCTAATTGTTGAAAGTCAAAAGCCGATGGGAGGAGATACAATTCATGCAATTTTTCATTTGACTTTATTTATCGGGAACTATTATATTACTGCATGTACACAGAAAGTTTGCTCAAAAAATTTTTCAGTCAATTTATTAACAAGATACGCAGTTCCTAGTCATCAAAATAGCAATGTATTTAGAATTTCTCTTTTTTAACTACAATATTGGAAAAACCTGTATAAAATTTTACGGATCATCTTTATCTTCGTAACTAATTAAAAAATACTGGCGACCTCCACCATGTTCAAGTGTGCGTCAGCAGAAATTTATTACAAAACACGTACACTACAGTAAATTATTAAGTTTCTTGTGTTTTCAAACGTTCCATTTTACTCGACAATTCTAGAAAATATATTACGTGCAGTATTTTAGTAATGAGTAGATAAGTTACATAAAGAAATATATAAATAGTACTTATTTGCTTTATATCTCAAAACTTGTTAATGATCATTTCTCTCTGCGTATTTAATTGTAAAATCATGTTCGTGTGTTTTGGAACATTGTCATACGAAGCAAAATCATCATGTAAAATATCGTCTACTGAAAAAACTACTTTCTACTTTCTAATACATATGTGTTGCTGTCTTTAATCGGTTGATATTAACGATAATAACGATAACGAAAGCAGTTAAAGAGATAAATCAATAAACTTAGAAAAAATAACGAAAATGACATTTGAGTATATCGTCACGAGAAATATAGTATAAGCCACTTAAATGAAGATGGTGTGCTTCGTACTATACAGTGCATAACATGTGATGAGTATATATGTACTGACTGTGAATCCAAAGGACTTGACAATTTCTAATATTACCGTCGTCAGTTCGCTGTGGAGTGCCGAAGCGTGCAGACGTGTCTCTAGTGCCCAGCGTAGTCCGAAAACAACATGTGTCGCCCAACCGTCGAAAGAGAACACAGCCAAGTGTCCCCTTCCCTTTAGGGAGAAGAAAATCCCACGCACCTAACCCCAACCCGAATACTAGCCTCATAGCCTCACGACTAGTTATTCATTCCGAATTAACTAGCTCGATGATGGCCCAGCAATCGCGACCAGGCTCTCCGGAGCAGACTCGCAACTACCCCGCGCTACCTCCCCCGTGGCAGAAGTGTAGCAGAACTCTCCACACCAACGACGCTAATACTACCAAGAAAAGGAAAATAGAAACAACAACACAAATAAACACTCGCAACAGGTTCGCCGTATTGGAATCCTCAAACGACGCCATGGAAATCGTAAAACCGCCACCAAACCAACACTCACAGAGAATCCCCCCTCCCCCACCAATATTTGTGGACGACGTCATCGACATACAGACAATGATCAAGTCCCTAGAGAGAGATATCTGCAAGGAGGAATATAACCTTAAGATAAGTAACAATAAAGTAAAAATACTGCCGACGAACCCAGAAGCTTACAGAAAACTCACCAAGACACTCAGGACCCTGAACGCCAACTTCCACACCTACCAACTCAAACAGGAAAGGCCTTTCCGGGTGGTCCTACGAAACATACACCACTCAGCAGACATAGACGAACTAAAATACGAACTCTCAAAACTCGGCCACGAAGTCATCAACGTAAGTAATATAAGGCATAGAGTCTCGAAAGACTCGTTATCCTTATTCTTCCTAGACATTAAACAAAAACCGAACAATAAGGAAATCTACAACATCAGTCGCCTAATGAACGCGATAGTAAAGATCGAACCACCGCTCGTGAAAAAAGAAATAGTGCAGTGCAAAAGGTGCCAAAGGTACGGTCATACGCAGAAATACTGCAACCATACTTTCCGCTGCGTTAAATGCGCAGGCACTCACTCCACTGATCAGTGCGCCAAATCACCGGAAACCCCAGCGAAATGCATCCACTGCCAAGGGGACCACCCTGCCAACTACAAAGGCTGCCCAGCATATAACATACTATACACGAACAGGTACCCTAAGCTCAGAGCAAAAGAGGTATCCAACCAAACACCCAGCCCGCCGAAATTCACGACTACCCCAACCCCCTCAACCAACCAAACACCCAGTCCTACCAAATTCATCTCCACCTCAACCTCCTATGCCCAAGCAGTACAAGGCATCCAAAATAACCCGAACAGCCAAAGGAACCTTCCCCAAAACAGTGTCCCCAACCCACCTAACACAGACAACTCCTCAAGGCTTGAAAAGCTAATAGAAAAACAATCGGAGCAAATAAATCACTTGCTATCGCTACTAACACTCATCGTGGAAAAATTAGCACGCCCCGACTCAAAATAAAACCAAGGCGCATAGCACTCTGGAACGCCAACGGTCTAGCGCAACACAAACTTGAACTAGAACTCTTCTTAAAACACCAGCAAATCGACGTAATGCTCGTATCGGAAACCCACTTCACCGACAAGAACTACCTGAAAATAAATGGTTACAAATTTTACCATACCCAACACCCCAGCGGAAAGGCCCACGGTGGCACCGGAATAATAATCAAAGCAAGTATTAAGCACTACGAACTTCCATCATTCCAGAAAGACTACCTCCAAGCAACAAACGTAGCAATAGAAGACTGTCATGGCTCAATCACCACCTCAGCAGTATACTGCCCTCCCAGACACTCCATCGCCAAAGAAGACTTTGATAACTTCCTGGACTCCCTGGGCAATAGATTCATAGCTGGTGGAGACTATAACGCCAAGCACATCCAATGGGGCAGCAGACTGGTTACAGCAAGAGGCAAAAACCTCTTAAACAGCATAATAAACAACAACCTCAACTACCTCACCACATACGAACCCACATACTGGCCCACTGACACCAACAAAATACCCGACCTTCTCGATTTCTTCGTAACTAAAAATATCTCATCAAGACACGTCCAGATCAACTCCTCGGCTGATCTCTCCTCTGATCATTCTCCCGTGATAGCAGCAGTCAGTTCAACAATCATCGAGAATACACCTAATGGCTCCATTCACAACCAACATACCAACTGGCAGCTCTTCAGAGAAGTCTTTACACACTCAACCTCAGCCTTCACCCCACTAAAAACAAAGGAAGAAATCGAAGCAGCCACGGAATATTTAAACGCCAGCATAATGAATGCTATTCGCCCTTCCACACCTACTAAGAGTTTTATCAATAAACATGAATACCCCCATCACATAATAAAAAAAATCGTAGAAAACGCAGACTTAGAAAAGTATGACAAAGTCATAGAACACCTGACGACAAGCATAAGCTAAATAATGCAACAAGAAAACTAACTAAAATCCTTAAAAATTCTAAAAATGACTTTTCAAAAATATCTTGCTAATCTGTCTTCTATAGCTGACTCCAACTACTCACTATGGAAGGCATCCAGGAAACTCACTCGTCTTCCGCAAATAATCCCTCCAATTCGCTGTCAGCAAGGAGGATGAGCGCGTATACAAAAAGCCAACTTGTTTGCAAGTCACTTAACTAGTGTTTTCAAACCGTATTCCTCCACTATTGCAGCGGAAATAACTGAATACTTGCAATCACCCTTCCAGGTGTCTCCTCCTATTTAGCCTTTCTCATCCCTGGAAGTTATGAAATTAATCCGTCGTCTAAATCCCAGGAAAGCATCGAGGCATGATCTGACAAATAATAAAGCTACTAAATCATCAAAATCGGAGATGAGGTAACTTTCCTGCAATTTCACCACAATTAATTTCTCTCTCTTACGTTAGTTTAATTATTGCGTGATTTTGTTATTCTCATATTTGTGTGTGCATATTTCCGACAGAAGGGTATAAACTTCTCCACATAATCGAAAAATTGAACAAATTTTGTATATATGTACGTGTAATGTTACATACTAACGTGGAACCACAGACGAATATACAGCGTAGATCTTCCATCTTATGAGACTTCGTGTTGTGAAATACCGTTCGTGTAAAAAATCAGTGTTTCTTACACACTCTGTGATGTATAGTGGTGAATACAGAAATTGTATTCAATTCAACTAATAAAATTATTAAAATCACAGACAAGTGTAGTAAAATCAATAGGAGTAGAAATATGCGATGCATTTTGGTGTGGGTCTTTGGCTGGCTTAGATAACATTATGATCTGTACTAGCTTCCATAGATTAGGAAAGTATTGGATTCATAAAATTGCATTGAATATTATTGTGATTAAACGTATTGCTTTCGGGGGAAGGTTTTTCAAGACTTTACCATTGATTAGGTCGATTCTTGGTGCTTTATTGTTTTTTGTTTTCTCGATTATGATTCTAAGTTCTTGTGCTATTATATTAGATACGGTGTAGTGCTTGTTAGTTAGGGTACTAGTATTTTGCGCATCTTCGTCTAAATGACATTTGGATTTGCTGTTGTTAATATTATATGGGGTAAATGTGTCACAAAGGTGGTTGGAAAATTCTTCACCTTGCTTTTCGCTGCTTCTGGCCCATGTGTTGTCTGTTTTTCTGATTGCTGGATTTAGTTTTATTGGTTTCTTTATTTTATTCGTGGCTTTCCATAGAGAGTAGTTGGCATTCTCGTGCGCAGACAGTGTCTCTATGAATTTTAAAAATTCGTTACCATTATGATCTTTTATTTCACTTTCTATTTCCTTTAAAAGTTTATTCAGATGTTTTTCGTTTTCATGTGTTCAATGTTTTTGCCATTTTGCTTTCACTTTCCTTTATTCTCAGATTTTTTCAAGGATGTCTTCTGGAATTATTTTTGTTTGCCTGTTATTTGGTTCATAAATAGTAGTTGCCCATGCTGCTTCTTGTATAATTTCGGTCAATGTTGTTACCGCTTGTTCGATGTGTTCAGGTGTTTTTAGTGGAATATTGCAGTTGATTTTGCTCTCGATTAGTTCTTTAAATGTTTGCCATTTATTGCAAAGGTTTTTATTGCAAAGCGACTCTGGTTTGTTATAAAGTACTGGTTTGCTTGTTTATTCTATTATTATGTATCATCGGAGCTAAGCTCTAAGACTGGGTGTAATTTTTAATCTATTTGCTTTTAGTCCCTTTATAACTGCAAAATCAAGCAAGTCAGGAGTTTTGTTTAGATCTGTCGACCAGTTTGTTGGTCTTCCTGTGGATAATATGCTGAGATTACTAGTTCTAATATATCTTTCTAGTGTTCTACCTCGAGGTGTATTAATGCTTGAGCCCCATAGCGTATGCTTTGCATTGAAGTCTCCCGCTGCGATGTATTTGTCACCTAAAGATTGAAAATACTGTTCCCATTTTTGTAATGTCATTTTGTGTCGCGATGGTGCATATACCGCTGACATCTGGAAGTAATTGCCGTTAGTTTGTATTGTAATGGTGGTTGCTTGAACGTGTTCCTGACTAATTTGATTGACTGATGTAAGTGGTGTTTGATATCTAATAAAATAATGATATAATATAATGAAATAATGATATCTGATAAATAATAAAAAAAAATCTGTTTTGATAATCCCAATAGGTCATGCTCTTAACACCTTCGCATTACTGAATGAGGGATAAGTTCAGAAACTTGTCGCAGCCTTCTAAAACGCGCACCATTCCAAATATTCTAAAAGGTTATGCTGTAATTACTTCCGCAGCAACCGAATGGATTCAAAAACTTATCGCACCGTTCGAAAGCGCGGGGCTATTTTGAATTCCCGAACTGTTGTATCCTTGATGTTCTAATTCATTAGTATAACCGTATGAGTAGCGTTAATTAGCCTATCAATACGACTGGTAAATAAACTCTACGTTTTGGCTAATGCGCTATGTGCAGGAGTACTAGCAAGGGAAGGATTACAGTTTTCTTGGAATAAATAAATCTTTTCGATATCCTCTTAACTGGTGATTTATTTGAGTTATTTAGTTATAAGTTTAACAAGGTTCTATTATTAATTCTTTATGCAAGTTATGAAACGGGGATAATAGTTATTATCTTAACTACTGGCGATGGAGCTTTAGATTAACGAAGAAAAATAGATTTCTGTTTGTTCTATGATTAATCCTGATTCCTTTCAAACTTTCTCTTCTTCACTTTTAATTTCGGCGGCTAATTAATGTTTAACCCAACATTCTACATGTTTCTTACCGTTATGGTCTTTGCTTCTATGATTCCTTCTTGTCCCTGACATTTAACATGGACAAAGATTATTTGTAACAATAATACGCTTCGTGGAAACCAGTGTGGCTTCACAAATCTTGCTCAAAGATGAACAGATATTTCTGCTAACAGTGGGAAGAGAAGTGTGAAAACCCGTAAGCATCTTCAATTATTGTAATCCACGCGATTCTTTCGGTCGTGACGGATCACTGATTACAATAGCGAATAACGGTTTACTCTTAATATCTTGAATTTAAAACGTAAGAAGCAAGGATAAATATTTCAAAACAGTAGATTATTTACGACGGTGCTTTCTGTGGATAACTTATGTGGTTTCGCAAGTCTTGCCCAAAGATGAGTAGATATTTCTACTAGCAGCAGTACAAGACACTACGGTGTCTTCAGTTATTGAAAGCACCGTAATCTGAGCGATTCTTTCATTCGCAACAAGATCACAAGTTAGTACAGCGAACAGTCATTTTAAATGTTTAATGTTCTTAAAGAGGGTCTGCTTAAATGTACAATAATAATTCTTAATTGTTGATGATAATGGTCAATGAATAATTTCATTCGAATTGTACATCTGTCGAATAGTACAAGTCCGAAATAATTGAAGAAGAGAATGTTACAATGTCTGAGACTCTCACCTTGCTTATATGTATCGTCGATTGCACTTTGGAAAAATCGCACTAAATGATATAATTGTTCAAAGACTGACCGTATAATTCGTTGACAATTGACTCTCGACCAATTCTCCACTCTACTAAACCCTTTGCTCGACTAAACTATTAACTCTTGACCAAATTTTTACTGAACTAAAAGCGACTGAATCTCAATTGAAAACTGACTGACTGAATTGACTGAATCTTTACTCAACCAAAATCTTAACTCCGCTGCAAGCTGATTAAACTGACTGACTGACTTAAACTAAAAGCTAAACTAAACTGAACTGACTTCTAAACTCTAAGTGGCTACGCTTATTTATACTAAAACTATCATGGGATAATTATCACGTGATAGTTTGTTCCCATGATAACGCGGAGTTTTGGCACGTAGTTATCTTTGCAGTCTTCGTTTCTGTTGGTGTCATTCTGAAAGTATTAGAGTTTCTTCTCTCCGCTGATATGGTTTTCGTGGACGCATTGTTGGGATTTTCCCTTTTAGAAACCCTTGCTGCTGCATTCTTCTTGCAGTATTAATTTCTGTTGATGATAAGTTGTACTTTACTTGGTTACCTTTGCTGATGCCGATACTTGATCCTTTAGCGCGTGATTGCTTGTCTCCGCTAATACTGCGTGAGACGATCGTGGTCTCTCAACTCTCGCTGTCTGCTAATCGTACTCGGTATTGTGATGGGGAGAGGGCGTTCAAGGCGGTGGTCAGTTCTTAATTTTGTTCAATAATGTTATTGTGTATTTGTTCGTTAATTTATTGCGATATTAAAAAAACGCGCCATATCCTTTGTTTCCCTTAAGCTTTCTGTTCCTAATTCTATTTGCCTAAAGTTGTAGCTCGCACTATTCGCGAGTGATGACGGATTCCTTTTTTGTCTCACGTTACGGCTCGTGTGAAGCAGGGACGTGACAACGACATTTCGACAAACAGCATGTATTTTCAAATTTTCTACTTTCGTCTTTCCTTGCAACAATAGCAAATACTGGGTCATAAATCTCATCATAAAACGGGACCAACATATATAGATTGACTGTGAATGCACATCTGCTGACAATTCTTAATGTATACTAGACTTTTATCTGTATGGATTTGAATTTTGTCCCTAAAATACATTAAAAACTGTTATATTTCGGATGTGATGTCACACGTGTGGTGTGACATGTGATATGTCATAGTCTCTGTTTATCGAATACTATCAAAAGATGCAAAACAAGTCGAAAAAGATTGGTGCCCAGAAACGAAATTTAGTCAAAAAGTCAAAACACCAAACAAAATAAAATGAAACTATCATACACATGTTCACTATTCAAACACATCAACTAAGATATATCAACTAAAATGAGTTTCTACGATTCAGTAATGTTTGGCAATTTGAGAAGCATTATGGCAGATAAGAAATTCAATATTTATGTACAGCATTTACAGGAAGCTAATAGCTACTAGCTAGCGACTTTGACTCACTTGATTGTTTAGGAATTCACGAATTTATAACATTTTACAACAGTAAATGACCTCATACGCAAGGTCGTTAAATTCGTCTCAACAAACACGATTGTACTTACTAAAGAAAAGATAATATAATAGTTCCATGCGGCGATAAAAAAATATTCATGCCAGTACGATTAACATGCAGAGTGCCAAGAGTTGATGTTAAATCTAAATGATGTATGGAAAATGTATTAAAATTATTGCATCGCTACATAAATCCATTATCGTTTGAAAGAGAATATTCTCTTTTCTTCTCTAAAAAAATATTATAATACAATTAATTCCTCTTTCTTAGGCAACTTACAATTAGTTTAATTATCATATGATTTTGTTATTCTCATACTTGCCTATCTCGGACAGAAAAGCAGATATAAACTTTGCCATATACCGTAAAATTAAAATACGTTCTTGTAGCGTAGAACTCAATGGGTTCTTGTCTATGCTAGCGTGCAACTCAACAGGGCAGATTCATACTTTTATAGGTTCTTGTATATGCTTGCATGTGCCACCTTTAGCACTTGACCGTATGGTGCAGCACTAGCCCAGAAACAACCAGAATCATAGGAGTGAGTACACCCATTTCCTTTCTAATGATACGTATTTATATAATCGAAGTGTTTTTCTCATGCTCTTGTTGTAAAAAGTGACTCATAATTTAATTAAAAATGGCTACAAATCCTACAAACTCTTAAATATTTTTGAAAAAATTGTATTATAAAGAGAGAAGAAAATATATCATCTTTTACAATAGTTGTAGGTATCTTCATAATGTTATATCTCAAATATGTGTACATAAAAATTATTATACATACATATACATATACAATGCAATTGTTTCATACAGAGTACCTCATTCGAATCGGATATTTAAACTATTTCTGTTTCTATCAAAGATGAAAAAAGATGATTAAGAGCAATTTAAATAGATTTAAAGCACGCATTTGGACACTCAGAATTAAACCAATATTACTAGCCAAATATCGCAAATTAAAGAAAAAAATTAAAGAAAAGAAAGATATATTATCTCCTAATACAATTTTAAATGTGGAATAGTTTATTCTTTATCACATAAGGAACAATTACTATCTCACATGTAAATGTAAAAATACATAACAAAATTAAAGATTGAACATTTTTCATTATAAGATGCAATGTATTATTACCTTGATCGTGATAAAAACGTGTCCCTAAAATCATTTTAAAGATTATTTACTAATAACGAAATGTGTTGTTATATATTTGCTAACAAAGGAGAAAAAACAAATATAATATTAATTAATGGTAGAGTTACATACATGGCTTTCTGTAGAAATTTATTGATCTGTCAAACATGTAACAAAATATGCTAATTTACTATTTTTATATGGTATCAATTTAAATTCGTTTTACTTGTACAAGAACACTTCAATATTATGATATAATCATTTATTGAATTTGTCTTGTTATTAACTAATAACATTGCATTATAAAGAAGCAAATATTATCAAACACACGCCTTAAAACATTTAAGTTTTTAGCAAATTTTTTGTTACCTTTAATAGCAGAAAGAATAATTAGGATATTTAATTTAATTGAAATACCTTGTATAAACTTCACTATTCATAGTTGCAAATAAATTATATTGCTTTTACAACTTAATAATTGCAAGTAATAACGTATTTGCTGATATATTTTTATGCTGATAGAATTGTATCATATTGCAGATTATAATTATTGTGTATATAATAAATTATAAGTTCTTACAGATAAAATGGCCAAGTCGGACAATTTTAAAGATCATGTTAAGATAGCTGAAGAAAATATTGTCGTACGTATGTGCATTTATATTTATTGTATTTAAACTTATAGATATTAGTAATATTTATTTCATTTCATTTTCTTTGTTGTTAAAAACTGTAAAAAACTGATTTTGTTGCATTGCTATTACAATGTACATCTCAAAAGGCTTTGCTTTCCATTTTGTGTTAACACTCCTATTATGTTTCATTTATTCTGGTAACTGAACTATTATATGAAGTGTGGTGATGCTTTGAAAGAATACCTTGAACCTAGATTCGAGTGTCCTATTTGTTTAACTTGGCTGCGTGATCCAGTTTTAACATCTTGTGGTCATAAATTCTGTTCGCAATGTATATACACTTGGCTTCAGTAAGTTATATTTCTATATTAAGCTATATTAAAGTAACATGCATAAATATGTATATATACATATAACATGTTATATTTATATTTTACATTTGTGAACCCGATTTTTATATTTTAGAAAAGAAGGTGCTTGTTGTCCAGTTGATAGCAAAAGTTTAAAATCTGAAAATGATTTATTCAGAGATTTATATACAAGCAGAGAGATATCACAACAACGAATACCTTGTCTCTACCAACAATTTGGCTGTGAAATTAAAATGTCCCCAATGGATATAGAAGCACATATAAATGGATGCTCATATAAAAGAAGTCTGGCAGATTCACAAACTGTCTATTGTTCCTTTAAGAATGTTGGTTGCATGAAAACTTTTCATACTGAGGAGGATTTACATGCACATTTAGAAGGAAATATAAATATCCATTTAATTGTTAGTTTATTTTATTTGATACAATCATATTTTGTTACAATATAGAAATGACTTTCCATCTATTTCATAGATGATCCTGAACATATTAACACAACTATCTGTTTCAAAAAATAACGTTGATAATATAGCTGCAGAATCTAAATTATGGGATCCTCCACCAAAAAATACAACTTCTATAGAAAAAAACGAACCACCATTAGAATGGCAACACTTATTAAAGTAAATTCTTTTTGCATGCTATTGTATAAAAACTTTCTATAGGGCATGTTAAATACTTTATTGTAATTAAATATATTATCCTCTGTTAGGAATCTATATGAAAGGATAGTGGTGCTGGAACAAGAAAACAAGGAACTATCTATAAGCATTTCTAATTACAAAACTCAACTCACAACTTTGCAAACTTCTTTACGATTTAGCCAGGAAGAAATGTCTTTACGTAGTTGTAATGGAGTTTATATTTGGAGATTACATTGTTTTCATGAGAAACTTGAAACCATGATGAATGATTCGTTAAAAATGTTTTATAGTCCTGGCTTTTATACGAGCCCTAATGGTTACAAGATTTGTGCTAGAATTAATATATCTTCTAAAGATCCTGAATCTCTGTCACTCCTTCTGCATATAATGAAGTCAGAAAATGATGATGGTCTAGATTGGCCATTCAATGGAACAATGTACTTTGTTTTGGTTCACCCAGATAATCGGGAGAAAGATATACGAGAAATAACTTCCTCAAGACCAGATCTTGAAGCATTTAGAAAACCAATATGTGAACTCAATAAGCGTAGTTTTGGTTATACAGAATTTGTGCGAATACGAGATTTATCTGATTTTTTGGAAAATGATTGTTTAATTTTCAGGATAGAAGTTCATGTGTATGATAAATTTAAAATATCAATATAAATTAAAAATGTTTGTGACATTGGTTTCTTTCCTTGTCTAAAATTAGAGCCATTTTTAAGAAATTTACTAGAAATTTCCATCCTTATGTTAATATAACAAGTAAAAATTCATTCATTCTTTCATTCATTCAATTCAATCATTCATTCTTTAAAACTTCGATTTGGCACAAATGCGTATCATTTAACCTGAAACTTGAGTAATATAACACATTCAGGTGCATTTTTACACAACCAACGATTCCACTCATTGAACTCATTGTCAAATAGAAGACAAAATGGCAAAGTAACTCAGAGTGTAAATTACATTAAAAACGCTCAATTTTTGAACCGCTACATTCCTGAAGTTAAAGGTCGAAAACTAATAAATGACACAAAAAAGAAGGCTATAATTTTGTTTCCTAAAGTAAAGTTTAAATCCGAAACGCATCCATTCAGAATCATATAAATTTGCATTTTTATCGAAAAGTACGCACTTGATTCGATTGAATGTCTTAAAGTTGTGCTGAAAAGAAATATATTTATTTTAATGTAAAAATCTGTTGCCTTTTTATAAATATTGAATACAATCTTTAATTCACTTTAGATGTATGTAAGTGTGTGTAAGATGTAATTATGCGTGTTTTGTAAGGAACTGTAATCCGTCCTGTAATGTGATCAAATTAATTCTATTTGTCTACAAATATTTAATTGAAATAAAACTTCTAATTCACATATATATGTATTATACTTAAAATATTTTTCCTCGAGATCTCAGAAACATATAACAATGTATTTTAGATATGTACATACAGTAGCGGACATATACCTTTAAATATACCAATTAATTAAAAATTTAGTGACCTTATAGGACTGTTCCGTCCTTCCCGATGTCGATAATTTTTGAATATGTTATAGAAATCAACCTTGTGAATTTTCCCTTATGCACATAACCACCAGTCCCGTTTAATTTCCAAGCATTCGTAAAAAACTGCTGATATCACTGCAGTATATTTCTGCCTATGGCTATCCGCCGTGGTATTATATACGCCAGTTTGATCGCCGGCCGTTTATCTTCTGTTTGTAACCGAGACGTTCTGTTTGGACGAGCGCAAAAATCCTGTGCACAATGTATATGAGAGGCTGCAAGAAATGTCTGTTTCAATTAAATTCAATTAAAAACGAATATAATCAATGTATTAATTTTATGATTAGGATAAATTTTCCAATCCGACCGCCTCGTGGCGTCCGACAATACTTATCAATATCTCAAAACGGACAAAATAATAACGATTACTTTATCTCGTAAAATAATATCAATTATTCATTTGCCTATTATTTTTATAATTAATTTGTTATTATTATATGCAAACGGCATAAAATGATATTACGATAGATTTAAAGATCTACCCCAAACCCAACACATTGATGATTTTCATCTTTAAGTGAATTATAATAGACATTTGAGAAGAATTAAGGAAACGACAAGCTGGGGGCATAGTGGTAGGAGAAAGAAAGGTATGGTCAATTGACATATGCAGACGATATTGTGCTGATGACGGATAGAGAAGAGCAGCTAAAGGATATGTGGGATGGTGTGACGTCAGGGAAGGACGTGGCGTGAGGGGTAATTGTTTATAAACGTTGTCAAAATATGTTAATCTTGTCAAGGAGTGTTGTGAGCGTTACCAAGGTATGTTAAGGGAAAAATGAGCGTGGAAAATGCTGTCAGAGTTGAATTTATCGTGGCCGTGTTGTTGTGTCGTAGAATTAGTGAGAAACGAATACGCGAAACGCGGTATTATATTGGATTTTGTGAGAGTGATTCAAAAAATTTTTAAAGGAAACCGAATTAGAACTGAACAGCGAAAAGACCAAGATAGTAGTTTTCGAAAAAAATAAAGAACAAGAGGAGACTAGAAGAGGTAAGAAATGGAGGAACTCAGATGAAAGCAAAAAAATAGCAAGAAAAGATGACAGTAGACCAAATTATAGAAGAAAAAAGAAAGAGAGAAGCAGAAGAGAGGGGGAGAAGGATAAGGGAATTCAAATATAACATACATTATAGAAAAATTGCCAAAGAAGAGTTACCAAAATACTTAAAGGGAGGATGAAGTGGAAGGACAGAAAAATATTAGCAAGATTTAGATGTAGAAACGAGACCAAAGCAAGGGGATACTGGAAAGAAGAAGGAGAAAAAAGATTCAGGCTATGTAAAAGGAAAGAAGAAGACCTGAGACATGTAATAGAAGAATGCGAAATAACGGGAGGACCAAAAGACACAGAAAAAATACTAAACGAGACTGGAGAAGGACTAACAGAACTAAAAACAATAATGGAGAAGAGAAGGGCAATACAAGACGAGGAGGAACGACAATACGGAAGCACAGCAAGGAGGCAAAAGCCCAAAAGTTGCCATAGTTTTAGAGACAAAATAATTAAGGGAGTGCAATATAATAGAGTGGATAAGAGGGGAGGTAGATATATGAGAAGCGAAGTAGATACGAGATGTAAAACCGAAAGTTCGTCCAGAGCCGAAAGTCACAGACTAAGTAATAATAAATAATAAATAAATATAATAGACATTTGTTGCATCCTTGGATGTATACATTGTGCACGGATCCTTTATATTCGTCCGACTCACAGTTACAAACAGAAGATAAGCGGCAACCAAACTGACGTATGCGGTCAAATAGACGCACAATTATAAGCAGAAATACACTACAGTGGTACCTGCAGTTTTTTACAAATGTCTCGGAAGTGTCTGAAGTCGAGTCTATAATTATATGTATAGCAAAAAGTTGTTCAAACTCTAAAAAGCTTTACGACATAGTGAAAAATCATCAATTTTTATGCAGGGTGTATAATGTATAGTCTTAGAGTATCCATCATTTTTATGGCATTTCCAATAACTTTACGAAAAGAATTGCTGTTTCAATAAAACGTCAAGGTTACCTTGACTTTTGCAAATGGTATTATGTACGAGTACCAAAAAGTAATACCTCCTTTGAAATAACAGCAATAAAAATGCATTTTAAAAAGATTTTTTGATTCGTAACTTTAGTATATATAGCACTGTACATTTATCGTAACATTATACGAGTTTTTGTATATCTTCGTCAGATGCTTCCGCCGCTAGTTCCCATAATCATTGACATACGCAATCCTTTAAATCATCTTGTCTTGTGAAACATTATTGACTAATAAGTTTTGCAAAAAACTGGAATGAAATCGCAGATACGTTCTTGAGCTCCTGTATAATGATGAGCGGCCTGAATGCTTACGATCACGTATAGTTTCTTTATCCCTATTAAATTAGTCCCTATAAATTAGTCCCTATAAATTATTGATTAGTCCCTATTGAAAAATTATTTTATGAAACAAATGAAATTATGTAGTAAATAAATTCAACAATAATATGCCGTTTTGCACAGTATGCTATAATGGACAAGTAGAACACTAACTTTAGATAATACTATTTTTATCTTATCTTAAAGTATTTACAATCAATTCCTCTTAGGAATTTGCTGTCTTTATTTGTTGGTATTTCTAGGTCTTTGCGTATATCTTTCTTTCTGACATACCATGGGACATTGACCATTACAGCGACCCTAGTTTATGTGGCTCATTACTGCTGTCGCTGTTAGTGGTATTCCGTACGTCCAAATTGGTTTTATTATTATTCTGTAAATTCTTAATTTATTTTCCATGCTGAGTTTAGAGTTTCGACTAGTTAGTCAGTATATCTGCCTTTTTTTATCCGAGGGTGAAAACGTGAGGCTCGTTTTTTCAGGGACTGTATTCTCTTTATGTGACGTCAAATTTAAACTCCTTCGTCGACATCTAAATCGCTCTGCCTTCTCGGCTAATTCTAACAACACTGCAAGCGTATATGTTACACTATTGCCATACCCACATGTTTTCGCGAACACGGGTAATTAAGTTACTTCTGAATTAAATGCATAACCCTTTAAATACAGGATCAGTTCTTATGGTTAAGTCGGATGGCTATGTTGTCTACGCGTTTTTTGTAGTTCCTGAATCTTCGGTGGCATTGTTGTGCGAGGCAAGGATTATCGTGTCGCCTGCAAATGTGGCAGGTATTATTTTTCATCCGTATGTCTGCCGTATAATTAAGATACGGGTCAGAATCAAGCACAGTAAGTAATATGTAACACTTCCAATAGGTCTGTGAAAGAATGAAAAATCAAGAAATAAAAGAATAAAAGATATGAATAAATAAAATAATTTTCCACATTGATGTTTCTAACCATAGAAGTCAAAATTTCTGAATTCAAAATAATGTGAAAATCATAGTTTAGTAGAATCATTGAATTCATTTTGGAGTCAGCTATAACTCTATCAAGTTAAGAATATATAGTGCCATTTGCAAAAATCAAGCAAATTTTTTTATTGTAGTTTGTAACCAAATCGACACTGATCCTTTGTTTTAAACAATTTTTTGTGAGATTAATGAAAATGAGGAGCCAATAAGTGCTCCTCAACTATACTCCTTGTACATACAATAATTATTCAAACAGTTCCATTACAGTGCATAGCTATGAAATATTGATTAGATAACAATAATACATATGTATATAGTTGCCATCATACTTATATACATAAATATACATATGTACTTTGTTCCAGTATATTAACTTGTACGAAAGTGGGTTTAGTGGAACAAATAAGTAGTAGCAGACGTATCAGAATACAGACAGTGTTACATTTACTTTGTCAGTAAGAATTAAAATAAAATGCAAATAAATATTATACGTATTATATTTATTTTTGCTTCGTTATTTACGGGTATTCTTGGACTATTACTCATTTCTATGGAAGCCTACCTGCCCATTTTGATAACTCGTTCTTTTCGTTACGGTAAATACTCCATTAATTATCAATCAATAATTAAAAATGCAGAAGTACCTAAAAGGTGAGTAATAATAATATAATACATTAATTAATTAATATACTGGCCAATTTTCTGAAGAACCCATGAATTTGAACGG
Source organism: Bombus vosnesenskii (assembly GCF_011952255.1). NCBI lineage: Eukaryota > Metazoa > Arthropoda > Insecta > Hymenoptera > Apidae > Bombus > Bombus vosnesenskii. The sequence continues at coordinate 166,572 of NW_022883059.1, forward strand.
GACACATTTTAATCATTTTGTTGTGACGTACATATAACAAGAAAAATAATAAAAAAGATTGGATGAACCCTACTGATTTTAAGAAAAAATAAAGTACTGCTGATATTAATAGGCGTCAGTTAGATTAAGCACATTATATACATTTATGATATTTAACAGTCGATAATTTAATTAAGAAAGAAATATTGTTAGCATATTCATGAACAATATTAATACATGCATTCGCATATTATTTTTCTTCTTATATGTACGTCACAACAAAGTGATTAGAAAAAGTTCCATTCAAATCCCATCAACTGAGAAAGTAGCTTTTCAACAAATTCATCAATATATTATTAGTTTATTACAATATTTTTAGAAAAGTAATCATTTATAACATTTTAGATGGTTTAAACATTTTTATGTTTTGGCTGCACCTCTTTCAAGCTATGTCTTATATTTGATAATTTGTAAATTTTTATGGACGGGTAATAGTTCCAAAAATGTTATATGGATATTAGATATATGTTTGGGATCATTCAGACAAGCACTAGGTAAAATACTTAGATGCTATTGAATTTTAAATTTACTTATTAAACCCTGGATAAGTGCTCGAAAATAAATCGCCGAAAATTGAAAGAGAAATAAATTCGAGAATTGACTTGATTAAAAGAAATACGTGTATCGGTATGTGAATGACGACGGAGCATTTAAGCGTAGATTATTAGGCGTAAAAATTAGGCGTAAAAGACTAATAAAAAATATCTTTTATTAGTAAGCATTTCATTTAACAAATGTTTTGCAGTATCACCAGAAAGTACATTTATAGCAACTCTGGTTTTAACTTTACACTGCTGGAAACGATTTTATGAAACACATTTTGTAAGTATCTTTAGTGATAATATGATGAATATTAGCCATTATTTATTGGGATACATACATTACATAGGATCTTTGGTATGTATCATAGGTGAATCTGATGGTTTTGTTGAAGGTAATTAAACACTTATAAATATCAGATTAAAATTTGTTTTTAATCAATTGAGGCCAATTTTTTTTAAAGCTGCATGTTCCTCATATAGGTTCAGAAGGAAACTTTTCCTGGAGAAGAATTACATATTTACAATTAATATGTGCTATTATTTGTGTACTATCATCATATGTACAACTCAGGACAAATTTTATTCTTAGTAACTTACGATATAATAAAGATAGAAAGATTACTTCCACAGCATATAAAATACCACATGGTGGTCTGTTTGACTATATATCAGGCTCATTGCAATTTACAGAGATAATTATTTATATACTACTTTCTATTATCTTATGGCAAAGTACTAATTTTCATTATATTACACTTTGGGTAATAATTAATCAGGTAAAAATATTATATAACATTTTTAAAGTATGTATGTAACTTTGAATTAATAATTTCTTTCTTTTATTTTAGACTGTTACTGCTGTACTGACTCACAAATGGTATATACAAACATTTAAAAATTATCCAATGTCGCGAAGAATTCTACTTCCTTATATTTTTTAAGTATGACAAAATTCTATTTATTATATATATAATGTTATTACAGAAATCTTAATTATATTTTACAAAGCAATATTATAATTAAATGAAAGAAGTGAAGTAGTTATATCTTGTTAATAATGTATATCTTTTTATAACATTTGAAATAAATTATATTAAGCAATATATGCTTACTTCAGTGTGGCTCTGGTAGTTCTAAGTCCACATAAACCTGCGAGTCTACACCATCACTATTTTCTCATAGTTCTCACATGTTATATCCTCATAATATCTCCAGCCGCTAATGATCTTGTGTAATTGATGTGACTTAAGACAATAATAAAACAAATAAGATTTTAAATATTAATTTATTTTACATTACGTACAAACAAATGTAAATTATGATCAAAATACACTTTAACAATAATTAAAGCTAAAGTATTTATTTATTATTTGTATCCTAATTTTTAATATTGACAAATAAGTGCGAAATTTTCTTTGCAATATATACAAATATTGAGTTTTTGTGTATTTATTTATTCTTTCACTTGAACAGTAAGCTGAAACAAATAATTTAATCCTCTCTGAGATACGAGATAATAGTAATTCTTAGAAAAATATTAAAAGTGGAGTATATTGATATATTTATTCAGAATTTTTGCATACATCACAATAATTAATGTTTTTATAAATATATTAATATACACCAACATGGAAATATTTTATCAATTAAGAATAAAATACAAATTAAAAATATTTTATTTACCTGTATGGATAGCCCTGTACTTTGTTCCTAAATATTGATAACAGCAAACTAAAGAAGATAGCGACTAATCCAGCGCCTATTGCTGCGAATATTCGTCGCTTTTTTACATCACCTTTACGTGAAGCGGCTTCAGTCATTAATATTATACCCAATACCACTGCTCCATCTTATTACATTTTGTTAAGAAAAATATTAGCTATATATCTATGCATTGAGAAAGCCATGGTAAGGTCATAACAACTGTATAGTACACAAACCATAACATTTCACTGTCGAATATTTACGATTGTCGAATTTTGGCATTAATCCTTTATGAAATAAAAGAAATAGACCTTATTGAAATTTAATATAGTTTTTCAAAAATAGAAAATGTTTGATGATTTAGTAAAAACTTCGATTTTTGTATTACTTGATTAAACACCATATATAATACTATATTTGTTTAACAAATGCCTAAGGGTTAAACTAGATTAAAATTTATTTTATGAATCACTTACACACCTTAATAAAAAGGATACTCAAAATCATAACAATGTATGTTTCTAAAATAAATTGGCCTTGAGAAGAAGCATGTATGTAAGCTACGTTTCCACTGGGTGATCTATGTATGAAAGGTGGACCTCTAATATGATTCCACATTTGTCCAGATATCATTGTAAGCGTAAAGAACTGTTTTAAAAAAACATTAGAAGATAAATTGTCATTTCAATAAATATATTTATACCATGACTATTACCAATGCACCAAGACCCCAAATTGTTTTATTATAAATGAAATCTAAATTGTTACGCCTCAGGTATAAAAATCCTCCAATAAGTACTAGCAACATTATTATTGCCACTGTGCCAGAATAGTTCGGTGGTCTAAGTACTCTAATCTATAACACATTTTGAACATGTTAATATGATTCTTACTGATTAAATACTCATACATATATACAGGGTGGTTGGTAACTTGTGGTACAAGCGGAAAGGGGGTGATTCTACACAAAGAAAGAAGTCGAAAATATAGAATAAACATTTTTCGTTTGAGGCTTTGTTTTCGAGAAAATCGACTTTGAATTTTCGCTCGGTAAGCGTGCACTTTATCACGTCTCGTTATAACGGATCTCACTGTAGATCGTTGTCTCGATGGAAAAATTTAAAAAAACTAAAAAAAAAATTTTTATTCTATATTTTCGACTTCTTTTTTCACGTAGAATCACCCCCTTTCCGCTTGTACCACTAGTTACCAACTACCCTGTATATAAATACCTGAATATCAGTACGTTCAGATATCCACTTTGCAATTGCTTCTGCTGCAAATCCTACTCTTTGAATGTCCATAGTATCTGCAGGTTTTGGTTTGCCTTTTGGTGGAAAATGCATATATACTGGTGCAGTATTTAATCGCATCTATTGTAAATACATTTACTTTTATTTCTCATGTATTATATTCCTATATATATAGAGTGTCACAGACAAAAATTCCACCATGTGTTTAATAGATTATTCTGAATCAAGGTCATATATAGTGAGACTTGGTTTATGTTTTTTTGAGATAATTGTTATTCACTTTGCGACATTATCAATTACCACAGTTTGAGTTTATGGAGTAATCTTCATTGATGTTAATAATCTTGTATACAACCTTATTACAACCTTGAACTAATATTTCCAATTCTTCTATGTCAGAAGTAAAATATGATCATGATATGGAAGCACAATAAATAATAAAAATCGATTTTATGTTAAAAGCATTACTATCAAAAGGAGACCGATTAGATATTTTTTACTCTTCTTAATGAATACTATAAGTACTATAAGTCCTTTAAGTATTGGTCCCTGTTTCTATTAATATATATGATTTTTATGATTCAGAATAACCTATCAAATATACTATGAAAATGATTTAGTTTCCTTCTGGGATAACCTGTATAAGCATAGATGTATTGCATACCATTTGAAAAACATCAGATCCTTCATCAAAATCTACAGACGCAAAGAACAACTTCTTTGAATGAGATTGTAAATATCTGAATGAATTCGCTACTATTACAAATTCATCGTTTGCGTGCCTGATAAAGTAAAAATATAAAAAGGCTAATTAACATTAAATATAATAAAGTTTGAAGATAAATTAACATTAAAATTACCTGCATATGTGGCATTGTCTTTGAGGTGCCATAGCTGTAAACATTACAACAACAGAATAATTTCTTGGTGTAGTTTTAACATATTCTTTAAATTTTGCCCCATTGAACTTAATCACAGGTCTCGTGAGAGCTAATTCTGATAACTGCTGTACTCGGTCTGACAATGAAGAGCCAGGAGTCTGAAATACATTATTTTACTTATATTAAATATAAGAAAATTGAAATTTAAGTAAATTTTGAGTGATTGAAGGTTAAACATATTTTTGTTATGTTGAAAACTTGTATATTGCGTAAAATTGTTAAAGTGCATTAATAATAACGTTCTAATATTATCATAATTGTTTCATTGATCATTTTTGAAATGGATCGAATTTAAGAAATTGCAAAACTAATTTGTCATTTCCATATGTATAACAATTGCAATAAAGTAATTAAATTCTCACATTTTTCATCCTGTATTGCCCATAAACATGATTTAAACTTAAAATAAGTCCCAACAGTATAATACTTGTTTTAAAATCCATTACAAACAGCATAAATTAATATAGTACAAATACAAATAATCTTCTACTACAAGCACGTTACAGCTATGCAGATAATGTACGAATCTTATTGGTCTATACAATACGACGTGGCAAATTTTATCCAAATAAATAAACGTACCAAAACTTTATTATTTACACTAACCAAATATTTTTTTTATAAATTTATTTTTTATTTTATATATACATTGTATAATGACTTTTAAAATCATACATTCTATATTTTAAGTTTTTATGTAACATTTGTCAGGAGCGCATACAAAAATTTTTAAACTTTAAATTTTGATATCCTAGTATAAAACCACAATTTAATTTTTAATTTTCTTCTAAAACTTCCAAATATTTTAGATATTATAAATAACATATAATGTTATAAACATTAATTATAATCATAATAAAGTAGTTTAAAATGTAAATTTGTAATTGTATACGTTAGTTGAATATATATTCAACTTATATATATAAAATAAATTTTCATTTAAATGTCGTCAGTAAATTGTCATTAAATTTATCTTCTAATGATCTAAGTTTTTAGTACGGGATTGGTTCATAGCAGAAATGTATCTATTATCTGATTGGTCAGTTACATAACACATGCCCGTTGATTCGTCATTTTACTATTGTCAACTTGTGTAACCGTTATTTCAAATCAGAAGGACCGGTGGAGTGAAGAAATGTTTGAATCCGACTAGGAAGTTAATGTCGTGACTAGTGCCTTTCCCTCTCATTCAAAGATTACAGTTCAAAGGCGGAACTGGTGTAACGAACACCGTGAACAGTGTTTTTCTCCGTACTAAAATCAGTGATAAGTATTAACATTATTTTCAAAGTTGTTAGTTTCTTGTTGTGTTTTGTTGTCTAAATACGTTAAAAACATTTCACAATGTCATTTTCAAAAGCCAGAATCCAAAGATTTAATGAATTCGAAAGTAAGTAATCATATATCTTTATAACTCTATTTTCCTTGGTGCGCATTATAATGTATGCACTCTTATATATGTAAAATGATAGTAATGTTATTATTTTATAAATTTGTTGTTTTCATTACCTCTCTACTTTTTCGAAATTACCAGATGTTGTGTAATTTTTATATTTACACAATATGTATTTGGCGGGAAGTAAATTGAAGATATGTTAGAAAATATTAACATCAATATGAAATATTATTTATTTATATGTAGAAGTACATACATATATATATTCTAGTTGTCATATATCCTTTATTGTTAACCAGTACAGTTAATTATAATTAACAAGATAAGTTTACTTATCAGAAAGTACAGTATAATGTATGTAGTGTACGTATTTAACAAATATAATATAATTTTTATAGTATAAATATAATGACATTACAATATAAGAAATTCTATTATGTTTCAGTATTGGAAAACAATTTTGTTTCTAAATTATGAGTCTTTTATCTGAGAAATAGTTATCAAAGTATTAAATATTACTTGTATTATGCATTTATATGTGAATTTGTGTAAATGATAAATTATTTCTTATTTTACAATAATAAAAATAGAAGCTTGGCAATATTTTTGTATATTATGTATTGTATAGTAATATATGTATATTATAACAGTGTTTTATATATCATTTTCAAAAATTAATTTTTATTCACTGGATTAGCAGAATTTTATTAGTTAACACATTGATTTTCTCGAACGAAGTCAATGGTAAAATTAAATTCATTATTTATTTCTATCTTTTACGTAACTTAAATTATAAATATATGTTATTGTAAATATAACAACATATTGTAGCAGAAAAATCTCATAACAAAAATAATGAACGATCGATCGTTTAATTATTATAGAATTATTAATGATATATCCTTTTTCTAGGCTGTGGAGCCGAAAAATAAATAAATATATGTATATATATACAGTACCGGACAAAAGTTTAAGACTACCTTTCTGATAGTTTATTGCATTATATTATAGATTCTAAATGACCTACAGTTCGAAGTTGTCCTTACAATTACATATACACTCAAAATTTATCTACGAACGGTCACGATACTTTTAAAACATTTGAAGTATTTGAAAGGATAAGTATGAAACAATTCGATGCTGTATTTGCTGCGAACGTTCAAACATTAAGACGAACATTCAAATACAGTAGTGCTACGAAGTTATCCAACAATAAAAGTCTATTTAACATGACATATTAAATTTATAACAACGATCTACGCCTAGAAGATAGAAAATTTGTTACATCACTACGCAAGAGAAAATAGCCATTTGCCGAAATATAGCACATATTATTGCAGGATCTGAGATAGCGTGCAAGCAGTTATGATACCTAAAAATTTTAGAAAAAAAATGGGTGCTATTAGAATGAACCAAAAAATTACAGTAAAGATGGGCCATTGCATCCACCGGTTATCTGAAAAGAATAATTTTCGAACTGTTACTGATTTTTAAAATGAAATTTATGCTACTAATGTTCTGAACATTTGTGAAAGAGCTCTTTGAAGGCGTCTTCATGATTTTGTCATTAAAGGACGTACGTTTCGGAAGAATCCAATGTCCAATTGTAAGAATCGGAAACTGGGAATTGCTTTTACTGAAGCACGCGAACACTGAACAGTACAAGTATGAACAGTATATTTAAAAAAGTATTATTTTCTGATGTATCGAAATTTAGTACGCTATAATAAAGCGAAGTTCAATAACGAATAATTGCAGACTATTGGTTATTTATTATGTACAACATAGCGCGATAATTTATCAGAAAGGTAGTGGTTTCAAACTTTTCTCTGCTACTGTATATTATGTATGTTTATACAAGGTGTGTGCGTGCGTGCTTGCGTGCGTGCTTGCGTGCGTATGTGTGTGTGTGTATGCATTACTGATGCAGTATGTATATGTATAATAATAATAATTTTATAATAATTAAAAATAAATACCACTAAATTATCTAAATAAAAAAGAATATAAGATAATGAAATAAGAAGATGAGACGTCGGAAGCCATTTAATTCTTAAAATTAAGTGTTACATGCAAGAATAAGAGCGAGGGGGATAAAAGGCGTATGATATAAGATCGATTTCGTTACGCAACTATGAAAGAAGGGGTGGTTTGGACGTTAGAGAGTACACCTGGTAATTTGATGATCCCATAGAGCATGTTTCTTGCATTTAGAAACAGCTGTCTTTCATTTGCGCTTACTCTATGTAAACTAACACCTACCGAAACGGGATTTCTTTTTACCAACGTTAGTTGTGTTACTACCCCTTCCACTTCTCATAATATATAATGAAATCAACTAAAAATGTTTGGAAATTAATCAAATGAATTTCATTTGTATACAATTATTTCGCAATAATTATATTATATTACAATTATTATTCAAACTTATTGATATTTATCATTTCATTTATAGTAGCTTATCCAAATATTTGAGTACTTATAAAAACTTTACATGACACATGAAACATGAAACATGAATTTTTATTAGCACTTCAATGATATTTGACTGGCATTGTTGTATTGGTAATGTTTGAAATAAATCTGAAAACATATGTACAAGTTACAAGATATTCAGTGCATATATATATATTGTAGGAATTACAAAAGAGTATGTAAGCAGTCAATTAAGGATTATATTAATAAGTGTCTTATATGTTTAAAGTGACTCTTCATGCTGTATATATAAATATATGTTTGTAATAGGTACTAAATACATGTTTGTACATAGTAAGTTTATATGAATTCTACTTATATGAACAAAATTTTATTTAGTGCCTGATTAACTGAACTTCAATTGTGATTCTATTATCTTAATAGTTGCTAAATGTTACTCTGATTATATAATGCCTAACATGTATTTGTTTATCTATATTTAGCCAAATGATTTTTCTCAATGCTTTTATTATTTACATTTTTGTTTATTATTTCCAAATGTATATTTTGATTGAATTTTGCAGTATATGTTATTTATCCTCTACATATAAAACATTAAATTAATTTTATGTTAAGGATTACATTAAATTACAGTTATCTGAATTCGTGGTCTGATATTCTGTATATTAAAAAATAAGTAAAGAATTAAGTCAAATTATACAATTACTGACCTTAAAAATTAATTTCTAAAATCATAAGTTTTAAAACTTATCATGTATTTATAAACAAATATTTGGATCCATTTATACAAGTGTGAATTCTGATTAACTGAGTGATAAATTATATAAAGTGGAGAGAATTAAGTAGATTTCTATTATATGAATAACTTGCCCATATAAACTTGTGTATTCACTAACAGATTCATATAAATAGCATATTACTGTACATTTTTAGATAAGTTTAAAATTTTATTAGTGTAATCATGACAATTGTGTTCCATTATAGGATTAGTGAAATTTTAAAATGTTTTATATAATGCACATAATACATATATGTACATACATGAAAGTTTTCCATGGTAAATATTCAAATACTCTGATAATCTTCATAATCTTTATGTCCATATAGGATGTAAACAAATTTTTTGTCATGACCACAATCATATAGAAAGGTCTCGACACTTGCTAGAGAAAACTGTTCGAAAATTGAGTCGTGTCTAGTCATGAAAAATTAACATGGAAGATCAATAACAAAGTAGTACGCGTTCTTACGAGACAAACAGAGATGAGTGTCATGCATGCTCAGAACGAAAATCTTCTTGTCTTCCATGTTGATTTTTTATGACTACTTACGATTCATTACAATACATTAGTTACAGATACAGTTACGATACATTATGAATACATGAACAATAACAGGAAAGCACAAACAAGAATATACCTATAGAATCCCATTTCATTAAATGTTTTTTTATGAAATTATTTAATACAAAGCTTTCAAAAAATATATTTTATACAGTGACTACAATTAGTATTTGTACATATACTTATTTTCCAATGAAACGTTTTTTTTTGTAAGTTCTCTATTTCATTTCCACAGTATCAATTTTTTGTAATCATATGTAAGTATTAGTAAATGAAATATTTAATATACTCGAATGTAATTAATTAGTGTGTAATAATTATTATATTAGTATATATTATTAGTATATATATGCTATAATAAATATAATGATGTACAAATACTTATTGCAGTCACTATATATATATATATATATATATATCTTCTTTTCTTAATTTATATTTTAAAAGAAATAATTGTTACAGATGATGTACCTCCACCAGGGGCGTATGATCCAAAATTAGATAGTAAAGTAAAAGGTTTTGTTATTGAAAAGTCAGAAAGATTTCATGACAACAAAAGCGTTGCCAGTGCAGAGTGCAATGTATCAGTGTGCACTAAAAATGCAAGCAATGTGGCAATTACTTTTAGAACGGTGCGAAATAGAAATTAATTGAATGTAAAAAGTTTTCTTATTGATCTTGCAAGGGATGCAGTTGATCTGAGAGATATGTACAGAAGTATTATTTAATTGTTCATATTTAAAATTTTTTTTACAACAAATGCATATGTAGTTGGAATGTATGTTTTAATAAATTTACATGTTTTTCATATATTCATATACTTTTCATGTAAAACTTGGCACTATGGCACAAATTACTGTATCTCTTGGATATACCGCAACTTACAGAGAGTTAATGAGTTATGAAAAAATATATATGTTTTTTTTTAGAAAATATTTTAATATCAGTAACAATATGTATTTTTAGCCACAACCACCACGAAAACACAATCGAGACCAAACAAGATCAAGTTCAAAAGTGAAGTCACGTGGGCTTATTACTGCTAACGACCAAAAATTGAAGTACGATTCCGAGCATCAACTTGCTGATCTTCAAGTAGAATGTTCCAACAAAGACAGGACGATACAAGAGCTTGAGAAGCACATCGAGGACATGAAGGAGGAAGTACAGAAATTAGAATTGCAACTCAACGAGTTACATAAAAAACAAACAGAAGTAGAGGAGCAACATCGAAAGGACATAGAAATAATGGTTGTAATGGTTTTTACCAAGAAGTATAATTTTATTTCTAACAAATATTTTATTAACGACTCCTGCATCCAGGCTAAATTGCAACAAGAAATTTTAAATGGTTACGATGAAAAGCATCAAACCGAAGTGAAGCGCCTTCGTTCTCAGCTTTTGGAAGTTTCAGAGGAGAAAGAACGCGAAATTGAAGCAAGAAAAGCTATGGAAGGTGATCTTAGAAATCGTATCGCGGATTTCTCGAAAAGAATAGCAGCGTTAGAATATGAATTGGCAGATAAAAAACACACAAACGTGAAAAGAGTAAATACTTGTTTATTTTGAAAAATTAAAATGATTTGGAAACATTGTAACTCTATCACAATTTTTAAAATTTGTTCTTCATAGGTTCAATCTCTTGAAATACAAATTGAAGAACTAACAATAAAATTAGAAGAGATAACAGTAAGTCACAAATATGAAGTTGGCTTGCTGGAACAAGAAAAGGCCAAACTTAATTCATGTGTTATTAATTTAATGGAGGAACGTGATAAGTTAGAGCTAAAGTTGCAAAAGCGACAAAATGTAGTTCTTGAACTACAAGGACAACTATCTGCCCTTCAATGTGAATTAGATGAACTAAAGGGTGAATATGAAAAAGTTGTTGAAAATTTTTCGAAAAAAGTGGGTGATCTTAGATATAAATATGAAGAAGAAACTAATAAATTGAAACTCAATTTTGGAAAAGAAAAAATGCTCCTTATCAATGAAAACGAATTTGAAATGTCGCGTAGGATAGAAATTGAAGCTAAAGTAAAAGATATTGACGAAGAAAATAATTTTTTGAGAAAAGAACTGGAAAACGTTCAAAATCTTTCCAAAGATGTAAATATTAAAATTTTTACCTGTTTGAATAATAATAAAAACATTTTCTTAACTTCCTACTTTTTATTTTAATTCAGGTTAATAATCGTTTACGTGAGGCGCATCAAGAATTAGAAGATTCACATAGAAAACACACTCTTATATTGAAAAAACATCAGGAAGAATTAGGTGATATAATAAAACTTCATGATGAAGAAAAATATAAACTGAAAAAGCAATTGGAGGATGCAAGATTGAATTATATAAAAGAAATAGAAAATGTATATTCATATGTTGTTTTATCTTTTTCTTTTTGTATATTTTAATTCGAAACATAGACAAGATTTACATACATTGTTTGTTATATAATAATCTTTTTGTGAAATAACATATACTAATTTTTTCCGTAGCTAACGGTAGCAAGAGACAAAGAAGTATCAGAAGTAAAAGAAGCTGCGGGCAAAATGATCGAAGAAGAAACGAAACGAATTAAACAACATGCAGATAAATTAGTAACAAATGCAGAAGCTGTTACGAGAGAAACATTGGCAGCTTGCCGTACCGAATGTGAGGAAAGAGTAAAAAGAGTGATCGCTGATAGTGACGCGAAAGTAAGCGGGTCACACGTGCGTAAAATAAAAAACATCACTGACTGAATTCTTTCTTCTAACACCCAATAAAAAATCGTCCAATAAAAATTCTTTTTTACTATACCGAGAAGAGAAAGAGTTATACTGAAAGAATTTTTATTGTGGACACTATTTCTTTTTCGAAACCTCTTTTAATATTTTCTCTTCCAGTTTCTGTGATGTTTGCCGAATATTTTATGCTCTTTTGTAAGAACGTATGCATATAGTTTTTAAAATGAATTTATTAATCTAGATAAATGCTATGATCAGAGAGGCAAAGATTACTGTAGAGGAAGAAATGCGACTTACCGCGGAAAGGTATAAAGCGTGTTTAGCGCGAGTAGAAATGGAACGAACGGCATTAGACGAAAAACTGGCGATTAAAGATGCTGAAATTAATAGACTTTCCGCGACTCTGGAAGAATTAAAGAACTCTGCAGAAACTCAGGTGGGTTGTAAAACGTAATCAAAAATAAAGATAATATTTCAAAGTAACAGTTTGTAAAAATTGATTAAACGAATTTAGGAAAGTTTTGGCCAAAGCTTACAAATAGAATTAGATCGAGCAGAAACTGAACTAGCAGAAAAGAAAGATGAATTAAGAGCTCTAAAAGATCAAATCCGAGCAGAGGCAGCGGAAATGGTAGCTAGACGAAAGAGGTATATCATTTTTCACAGAAAGAACTATATGTATTTTTATAAATAGGTACTTATATATATATATATATACACATATGTATACATGTGTACATGTACGAAATTTTATTTAGATTCGAAGTTATAATGGCTGAAAATCAAGCATCAGTTGCTGCTTTAACTAAACGTTTGGCTCAAAGTAATGCTGAAGTGGAAAGATTACAGCATGAATTAAAACGTGGTGAAGATTGCATAAACGAACATCGTGATTTACTGAGTATTATGCGCAACAACTCTCAAATAGTACATGAACAGGTGCATGTTTTGATGGATCAATTAGACGCCAAAAAGGGATTGGTCGATCAACTCGAAGCTGAAAGTTTAAGCGAATTGGAATCATTAAAATCTGTATTCGAAGCTAAAATCGATGACTTAAAGAAAATAGCAACCAGACAAGTTGCGAAATTACAAGCTGAGAATGATGTGAAGACCGCACAAAATATTGAGGTGCTCTTTATTTTCTATTTTTGTTTTAAAAGTATTAAAAATTTTAATAAGTGAAAAATTTGAGAATTATAATAATTATTTTGATGTAATGTGATTAATTGCTTAAAGAGGAAAGTAAATCACTTTATCATCTCATTTCGAATTTTAGATGAAAAATCAGCTTCAAGAAATGGCTAACCATCTTGCTGAAGCACAAAGTATGCTGCTTAAATTGGAAGAAAGAAACGATGCTCAAGAACTCGAAATTTCTCGAGCGGATATGCTAAACAACAAATTTAACGAACAGTTGAAAGAACGTGAAACAGCAATAGAAGACTTAAATAAATTGTTAGAGCATCAATCAGAAATTCAAAAAGTTACCTTAAATGAAGTATGCTCTCGAAATTGTTATATTAATGCTTCCTTTTTACGTAATAAAATATACGAATTTAATTATTTTTACTATTTTTACAGGCAAGTCTGAAAATAGGAGAACTTTCTGATAAAATTAAATGTCTTGAAGAAAAGGATAGCCAGATATCGGTAATCGATCATTTTTTTTTATGTTTTATATCTGAAAAGATAAAGAAAAGAATTTAAAAGAATACAGTAATTGTTGTATTTTGTAACATATATGTAATTTATTAAAAAATATTGTATCTGTGTAGAAACATAATGAATTACTCGAAGAAGAACAGAACAAATGGAGAAGTTTAGAAAAAACGATTATAGAAAAGCTTGAAGAAGAAAAATCTCGCCGAGAAGCAGCTGAAGAGTACGTTGTTTTCTCCTCTAAAAACAAGAATAATCTAAGAAAGTTATAAAATAATAAATTTATTTTTGTCTGTTTAGTGAAGTGAAAAAGCTTTCTAAATATAACGAGCAACTTCTAAAAGATTATCAAGAAATCCATGAAAAATACGCTGAAGTTGTTGGTCATCATAATCACAGGCAAAGAATTAAACATGTATCTCAACTGAAAGATAAAATCAATCAACTCGAACAGGTGCGTTTAATTATCTGTCTTGGCATCATGATCATTTTATATTGCATGTTGAATTGATATCCTTATCATAATAGTAGTAATATCTTTTAATATTACAAACATTTAACATTGAAACATATATTGATTGTTAAATTATTGAATGAAAATATTAAATTTTCTGTTTATATTTATAGTATGTTAATTCGTCTCACTGTTTATTTTTGTGTGCATTATTATTAATGAATGTTGATTCATTGTTATAATGTACTGAATTTGACAAACTATTTGGTTTCTTTTATTTTACTTTTAATGATATACCATAATTTTGTGTGAATTTAGGCTAGCACCACTTTGTTGTTTAGGTATTCACTCAGTAGTGTGCCCAACTTATTTGTTTAAACAATAGGAGAGAATATGTATATATTGACTGAGAATATTAAATGTATATAAATAAATTATTTCTATTGCGTAAATGGTATTATTCAATTTCATTTGCATTGGTCTAATTATTTTTTCTTGCTTCTCTTAGTTGCAAGTATTAACTTATATACATAAGTACCTAAATACTTATGTAGTATATATTGATTGATTGTAAAATAAATGTGATAAAATGTAAATTGTTTTTAGGATTTATATGCGAAGACGAGGACAATAGAACAGCAGCACAAGATGATAGAAAAATTGAGAGCAGAAGAAAAACGTGCGCATAGTAAAGGAAAAGAGAACATGTTAGGAATTTCACAGAACACTTTTGCGACACCTATTCCTTCCCCACATAAACCATTGACGCCACTAAGGAATCGGAATGATTAGTTTTAATATTAGCATATTATTCATTTATGATTATCATAAATGCGAGTTGGTAATAATTTACATTAATGTTTACATAATTTACAATAATTTACACTAATGTTTATATTTTAAGAAACATATTCGAATTACTGCATCAGTGATTAAGATATTAAGTTTGCCAGAGCTTTAATATGTTAAAAATATAAATATATATTATATAGTAAATAGATCCTTTGTAAGTACTGATTTTCAAACTTCTAATAAATGAATAATTTTTGTGGTTATTATAAATACGATTTAAAAATAATTTAATTAAACTCATGTAGTAATTCTAAATAAATATTTACTTCCTGAAATACATATAAAACACATACTGTGTACGTCGTGACTGTATTATAATTACTTATTGATGTAATAATTATCGACTCGCATTTATAATAATTTTTGAATCAGTATGCATGAATTTTTTTATTATGAAACATATTTATAACTCTAACATTTTTAAATCCATAACAAATTTAATAACTTAATACAAGATCTAATACTCTATGTAAGGTCAAGTGTTCAGTTTGCTAGGTTCTGTTAAAAGTCTGTAATAATAATGTTTCGCTATAAAGATTACATGTTTGAGCGATATTGACTTTCTAGACTTATGTTTAGCTTGTACAATCGATATTAAAAGAAGGAAAAGGAATTTTATTTATATGACAGATGTTTTTCCCCGACGTTTCAATATATATCAATTACATAAATTTTATTTGTAATACATTTTTGTAATCTATGACTATATATTGAACTTTGAAAAGTAATATTAAAATCAATGTGAGTGAACAAGTTCTATTGCATGAGTTTCTCGTATGAGATTATATATACTGCTGAAAAGAATCGCTTATTCTTATTGAATTTTAGATGAAATATATGAACAACAATTATGTACTTAACGTTTGTTATCGTCATAATACTTTGGATGTTTGTTTTTTATGCAAAATATACTATATCTATATAGTTATTACTATACTCACAACAGTATTCAAACACTTATAGAAACCGTAAATAAATATATTACGTGTGTTACACGAAACATTTTGAAATTTCACGAGGACTGTAATAATCCTTTGCAGTTTAGGACTTTTTCGTTTCGGCAACTTGAGACTATTTTTCGTATACTTGGTGAATTTCTTACAGCTAACTTGAAATGATTTCATATATAAATTAACGTATAACACTATTATATTTTAATATTTTATGTACCCTTACATCTGAAAGAAGTATTTTATAAAACAATCGCCAAGATCCTCGGCTTGTCGGTGCAAGTATCACAATAATTTATTGTTTGATGTCTTTCGCTAGGATTATTTCGTTGAGGGTAAACTTTACAATTCTTTTCAACTCCTGTTAGAATAACATGTAGCTTTCCATTCACAATCGAATTTCATCGAAACTAGAGATAGAGGTAGAAGCTCGATCACTAGTCTGACGAAAATCTCTTCGCAATTGTTCAACTAAAGTTTTTACATACTTCGTTCGTTCTCTGTTTTTTTACTGAGTTATAAAGAATATAAGAAAAAAATAAAAAAAAGAAAAGAAAAAAGCTGAGTCGTAACAGAAACTATTAATTTTCTTTTAATTAAACTTTATTATGAATTCAGCAATCACAATGGAATACACACTGAATTAACATAAATCACAATTCACTGCAACCACGTTATGTAAAATTTAGTTACACTGATACGTTAAGTACGCGATTGTTATAAGGGTAGAGACCGGTAAAAATATGTTGACTATTCTAAGGATACAGAATAAGTGAAATTTAGTGACGATGATGCTGTGGAAGAAAACTATGATGGGTGTGTCTAAGGATATGAGATAATCGGGTTCGTTAAGGAAAGTTTTCGTTAGGAAAGTGAGCTGTGCAAACGTGTTTTTTACAACAATGCAAACCTTCATACAAACGTGAAACCAAGTCTGTGAAATATCGCGACGTTTATCTCAACAGAACAAAATGGATCGTACGTAATTCCGCAAAATAATATAAAACAAAAAACGTTGAGCGTCTATTATTTCCTCATATAACGGAAGAAACTTTTCGGGCAACCTAATACTAGGTTGGTGGAAGGATTCTAACCGCCCTCGAGAGAAAGTTCCTAGGAAGCATCGTACGTGAGACAAACCAGATTTCCCGTATCTTTCCATTGTAGGTAATAAATTAAGGAAAATGCAAAGACTAAAAAATATTTGTTCAGTTTGAAGGACCTTAGCTAGAGAAATCCTAAGATTTATGGCGGGTCCTTAAGCTAGTTGAAAGTATGCCATGAAGATGTTTGGACATCTGGCAATCATCTTGTCTGAGGGATAGAATCTTTGCGTAGCGAGCCACGGAACGGAAACCGCTGGATGTTTTGTTGTCAAGTGCCGCTATGAATCACTGATGATTGCGCGAAGGTTCGTTTACCTGCGGTAGTTCCTGAGGAGATTTTGAGTGCCCATGTGCATCATCACCTCACCGGACAGGAAGGGGTTTCATCCATCGTACGGTTTTGGTATATGAATGTATTCCGATAAATGTGTCCCAGTGAGAATTCCTCCGATGTTTCTTGTAATGATTTCGATATTCTTAGTTAGATTTTAATTTTGTTCAATAATAATGTTGTGAACATTATTACCGACTAGTCCGAAGAGACTCAAGCATCGTAGCACGAGGGTTAAATTAATTTCTTTTTTTTTAATTTGATCTGTTAAATATAAATCCTATGAAGTGTCTTATTGTACTTCAATTGCTTTCCTTGTCCCTTGTTTTTACAGTCGATGTATTCTGATAAGATTAATTAATGAAACATAAAGATGTAAAATAAACAGTATTTAGTAAATTCACATGAGCCAAGCTACCTGCACGTCCTTAGTTGCATATTGTTCACACAGTCTATGTACACACATTCATCACATTTTCTTTTCTACTCCCTCCGTCTATCCGTCAAAAAATATCAAACAGAAGCGAAAATACGTGAAGTCGCATATGTCATTCAATTATTCAGAAGGATTCAATTTCACAGAGTTCCGAGTATACTTACGGGGAGAACGGACGTACCCTGCTTTCGACATTGCAAATAGCATAAAACTATCGCTTATTTGTCAGCATGACTTCAACAGGAGCGAAGATATAAATCGCATATGTTAATGAATTACTCCGGAAGATTGCATTTTGTGAAGTACTATGTACACTATGTAAAAGTAAAGTCGTACCCCGCATTTGGCATCTAAAATAAAGCATAGCAAGCGTTTATTCGTCGAGTAATTTCAAACAGATTGAAATGCAAAATCGTATATTGCAATAAAATATTTCCGAAAATTGCCTTTTACGGATACCTGAGTGAACGGTCCTACGCGTGATGCATTCGGCATCCAAATAAAAGTGAAACGTATGTTTATTTGTTAGAGACTGTTATAAAACCTAGAAGACACTTGCAACTCCATATTAAGTTGAATACCTGCTGGCAACATCATTAATTCAAGTTCTCCATATGCGTAGATGCGGAGACAGAACATGAGCGTTTATCGGCCAAAATAATTCTAAAAGTAACGAAAATAAATAAAATTGAATATTTTTCAGAAAGATTCAATTTTACGGATTTCCGAATAGACCGATGGGAAAGCAGTGACGTGCGCCACATTCGGCTCCAAAAATAGAGTGAAACCAACGAGTCTTCGCCAGGATCTCTCAAACGGGATAACGATACTAAGGGTGATGCGTCGATTTGGGTCACGCAATTCAATGGTCGAATACCGAATGAAACGCTTCTCTACAGGAAGGACGGACTAGTGGGTATTGGTGTAGGTGATATCCTCTGTTTCAGTGGTTATTGCTTCCCCAATATCAAGATTGAGGAATCATGACATGCATAAGTAAGCTTGCATCAGAGATAAGGAAGAGTGTAAGCAGAAACAAGAAAGTGATTGTGGCTGGCGACTTCAACGCTAAGTCCACTTGCTGGGGAGGACAAACCACAGACAAGCGAGGAAGAATTTTAATGGAAACCCTGTGCGGTTACGGCGTGTTCCCTATAAGGCTGGACGATAAATACACGTTTTATAGGAACGGAAGGACGAGTTGCCCTGACATAATCAGTGCAACAAACATGGTTAACGACCTCCACGTAAGGAGCAAGGTTTTAAATGCTTTCACAGCATCGGACCACCTATACATATCTCATACGTTTAAAACGAGGACCGTAAGTGATCGAACTAAATTCTTTAAATATGTGACGAAGGGTCTTGCACCCGACATATTTTTAACTAAATTTGACGAGATCACTAACGTACAGAATTTTAATACGACGGACGACGCGGACAAGGCGGAACTGCTGCAGAAATGTATGGTGGAAACTTGTGACAAGAAGCTGAAGAAGGTGAGCTGTACGACAAACAAGAAGTACAGCAACCACTGGTGGAATGAGACGATCGTAGAATTGAGAATTCAGGCTCACAAAGCATTGAGGAAAATAACTAGAGCAAGGAGGAAGGAGGACAGTGGGATCGAAGCCCTTATTAGTAACTATAAGGGGCTAAGAAGACAGTTGAAGAAAGAAATAGCTGAGAGTAAAAAGAGAGCCTGGACCGGATTCTGTGAGCTACTAGAAAGGGACCTGTGGGGAAAGCCGTATCGCACGATTATAAACAGATGTGGCAAGAAAGGGCTTCCAAATGACATGCCTGTTAACAAGGTAAAAGAAATTTTAAAAAGCTTGTTCATCATTAGACGCAGACCGGAGTTAAGGGAGGTCGAAGAGCATGACAGGGAGGATATCACCTATAACATGAAGCTTGAGGAGGAAGATGTTAAGGAAATCATTGGAAGAATAAATGGAAAGAAGGCGGTGGGAATAGATGGGGTCCCAGGTGATATTGTTAAGCTGCTAGTAAACAACCGAACAGAGCTTATCACTAAGCTGATTAACAGTATTACGGATTCTGGTAGGATTCCGGGATGCTGGAAAACAGCGAGAGTAATATTGCTCAGTAAACCGGGTAGGGACCCTAAGCACCCTAATGCATACCGCCCAATAAGTGTACTTCCTGCCTTGAGCAAAGTGTGGGAGAAGTGTCTCAAGTTGATTATCGAAAGGTGTATGGGAGTGGACCCATTTCATAGGAGACAATATGGGTTCAGGAGAAGAAGGAGTACGGTGGACGCGATTACACAGGTGATTAAATTCGCGGACACCTGCAAGAAGAAAAGGATGGTATGCTTGATGATTGCGTTGGACATTAAGAATGCATTTAATACCCTTAGTGGAAACAGCATTGTTGACGAACTGACCAGGAGGAAGCTGCCTTGCAAGATCATTAGACTGGTAAAAAATTACCTGACGGACAGGAGGATAATCGTCAGCAACCAGTTTGGTACGGTGGAGTACCTGATTGCGGCTGGGGTACCGCAAGGATCTGTGCTGGGGCCTTTCCTATGGAACATAGTCTACGATCGGTTATTGGAAAGGCTAGATAACAGGGTAATGTTTAAGGCGGTCGCGTTTGCAGATGACCTGGCAATCGCATGTGCCGTGAAGAAAAACGAAGGCGTTAGCGGAATAGTAAGGGAGGTCATGAGAACACTGTGCGATTGGTGTGCAAGAGTGGGTTTGACGCTGGCTAAGGAGAAGGCGGAAATAATTCTCATTACGGGCATGAGGGTGCCCAAAGTTATCGGCCTGAATGTGGACGGCGTGGCTATCAACACGGTAGAGGTCACGAAATATCTTGGCGTCATGATTGACACGAATAGGAAATTTGACAAGCACATTGCCTCGGTGTGCGATAAAGCGGGCATCAAGATAGGAGCATTACGAGGAATTCTACCGAATATTAAGGGCCCGCCTGTTTTGATAAGAAGGCTATACTACAGCGTGTGGAAATCCATAATAACATACGGTGCGCCTGTGTGGGCTGATGCGATGAAGTATGAGAAAAACAAGAAGATCATAAAAAGGGCTCAACGAACTGCTCTGTGCATCACATCCACGGCCTACCGCACCGTATCCCACGCGGCGCTTTGTGTATTGACCGGGAACTTACCGATTTACATTAAAGTGCGAATGTTGAAGGGGATATATGAGAGAAAGAAGATCTATAAGACCTTAGCTGTTGGAGAGGAGGTGATTGAGAGGCATGCGGAAATGAAAGAGGATCTGGAAGAAGTAAAGAAGAAGGCCTTAACGGAGTGGTAGGCGGAATGGAGCATTTATAATAAGGATAATGTTACCAGGAGACTAATAAGTAATGCGACCATATTCGCCAGGAATAGGAGAGACATCGATCACTTCACGCAAATGCTCACGGGACACGGCATTTTCAACAGCTATCGTAAGAGGATCGGTAAGAAGGTCGACACGAAGTGTTGGGACTGTGAAGATCCGAATGACGACGCCGAGCATGTCTTATTCGCGTGCCCTAAATGGATCGACAGAAGAACCGAGTTGGAGAACTTCCTGGGTGTCAGGATAAGCATGGACAACTTGATGGACACCGTAGTCACCAGGGATGAATACTGGAGGAAGTTCAGAGAGTTCTGTAAGGGTATAATGAGATATAGGAGAGATATGGAGAAGGCGATGGAGTCAGCGAATAGGAGGAGCGGCATCAGTACGCGACGATAATATGCGGCGACGCAGTTGAGGACAACCCTGATGAATGCTGATCGGCTCTGCTGGGGTTGTCCGTGTCTAACAAATCAGAGGAAAGAGGAGAGGCTTTTAGTGGGTATGACGATGTCATCTGGAGTCCCACATAACCTGGTGACGCGGGTCACTGGGTATGCGTAAATGCGTTTTCCCCTCCTCACGCAAAAAAAAGGACATCTCAAACGGGAGCGGAGTAAAAGAAAATTTCAGACGAAATCTTCAAAAGATTGCATTTTGCGCGGTCCTGAGCCACTTTTCGTCAAAATTGTCGGAAGATATCATCTTGCGAGGTGCAAACACGATGATGGTACCCCGCTGGGGGTAGTCACCCACATGTTATATTAGTATACAGCTACAATATTTTACCAAATGTCCTACTGGACAAATTGTAAAATTCAAATAAATAAAGAATAAAAAAAAACTATTGTTCTGAATATTTTAGATTGCGTTGCCTCTATTTTGGTTATATGGCTCATTGCTGCTGTTCCCCATAGTGCTATTCCGTATGTCCAGATTGGTTTTATGACCATTTTATATATTTTTAGTTTGTTTTCTATGCTCAGTTTGGATTTTCGACTTGTTAGCCAGTACATTTGTCTCCTTGCCATCTGTATTTTGTCTATTGTTGCTTTAATATGCTGGTTTCCATGTGAGTCGTTTATCTAAGTGGAGTCCTAGGTATTTGACTTGCCTTGTTTGTATTATGTGTGTGCCGTTTAGTACAATGTTTAGTGGTTTCTGTTTTCGCAGTGTGAATGTAATGTGTTTGCATTTATCGGGGTTTGCTTTAATTTGTTTTGCTTGAAGCCACTTTTCTATTTTTGTGATATGTTCTTGTAGTAATGTAACTGCTGTTGCAGGATTAGTGTGCCTGACCAGTACAGCTGTGTCATTCGCGAATGTCAGTATTTTGCTATTGTTAGTTGTTGGTATGTTGGCCGTGTATAATATGTATAGAATTGGTCCTAGGACGCTTCCTTGTGGAACCCCTACCTTGATGTCTTAAACTTCAGAGTGTGTGTCTTTGATTTTTACTGTGAAGCTTCTGCTGCTTAAGTATGATTTAATTAATTGGTATATCTGCCCCGGGAACTGTTTCCTGTTTGATTGAAGTAGGATTGAAGTAGTGTGGTTTATTTGATCGGATGCTTTTTCGATGTCCATAAAGAGTGCCGTGCAGTATTGTTTTGTTTTCAGCACCTGTAAGATTTCATTGACGAGTCTGTGCGTTTGTTCTATTGTGGAGTGTTTGTTTCTGAATCCGAATTGGCGATCCGGTATTAGTTGATTCTTCTCTATTATGGGTTTTATCCGGTCGTAAATTATTTTTTCTAGTATCTTAGAGAACACCGGAAGTAGTGAGATTGGTCGGTAGGATTTGGTTTCGTGTGGGTCCTTGCCTGGTTTGGGTATCATTATAATTTGTGCCAGTTTCCAAGTTTTTGGAAAGTATTGTATTCTTAGTATTGCGTTAACTATTATTGTGATTTGTCTTATCGCTTTTGGCGGAAGGTTTCTCAAGATTTTGCCATTAATTAGGTCGATTCCTGGTGCTTTATTATTTTTTGTTTTCTCAATTATGTTTCTGATTTCTTGTGCTGTTGCTTTGGGTATGGTGTAGTGATTATCAGTTGGTGTACTAGTAGTTAGCGCATCCTCGTCCGTATGACTATTGTGGTTGCTGTTGTTGATGTTATGTGGGGTGAATGTGTTGCATAGGTGGTTGGAAAATTCTTCAGCTTGCTCTTCGTTGCTTCTTGCCCATGTGTTGTCTGCTCTTCTGATTGCTGGTACCATTTTTGTTGTCTTCTTTATTTTTTTTGTGGCTTTCCATAGGGAGTAGTTGTAGTTCTCGTGTGCAGATAGTGACTCGATGAACTTTGTAAACTCGTTGTTGTTGTGCTCTTTTATTTTGTTTTTTATTTCTTTTGCGAGTTTGTTTAGGTGTTTTTTGTTTTCTTTTGTTCTATGTTTTTACAATTTTGCTTTCGCTTTTCTTTTTTCTCTAATTTTTTCGAGGATGTCTAATGGAATTATTTTTGTTTGTCTCTTGGTTGATTCAAGTATAGTGGTTGCCCTTGCTGCTTCTTGGATAGTTTCTGTAAATGTTGTTACTGCTTGATCGATGTGTTCAGGTGTTTTCAGTGGGATGTTGCAGCTGATTTTGCTCTCAATTATTTCTTTATATATTTGCCATTTGGTGGTTTTATTGCATAGCGTCTCTGAGTTGCTGTAAAGTATTGGTTTGTTTCTGTATGTAATTATTATAGGCGTATGGTCGGAGGTAAGCTCGAAGCTGGGTGCTATGTTTAGTTTATTTGCATTTAGTCCCTTCGTAACTGCAAAATCTAGTAGGTCAGGTATTTTGCTCAGGTTTGTCGGGCAGTATGTCGGTCTTCCTGTGGATAATATATTGAGGTTATTGTTTCTAATGTATTTTTCCAAGGTTCTACCTCGAGGTGTGGTGATTCTTGATCCTCATAGTGTGTGCTTTCAGTTATAATCTCCAGCTGCAATATACTTGTCACCTAAGTGTCGAAAGTACTCTTGCCACACTTGCGATGTAATTTTGTGTCGCGGCGGTACATATACTGCTGACAACTGCAATTGGTTGCTGCTAGTTTGTACAGTAACGGTGGTTGCTTGTGTATGTTCCTTACTAACCTGGCTGTGTAAGTGATGTTTAATGTCGTTTTTTTATTACTACTGCCGTCCCTCCGTGTGCTTTTCCTGAGGGATGCTTGGTATCATATATGGTGTAGTACGGTATTTTTATATAGCTTTTTATAGTGAAATGTTTTTCTGAAACGAGTAGTATATCGATATTATTGCTATACAGAAATGTTTTAGTTTCTAGGGCCCTTTTGTTGTAGGCCGTTAGAGTTCCAGGCTGCTATTTTAAGCATGTCTATTTTTATTTTTTGCTCAGCATGTTAGTAAGTAGTTGTAGCATAGTTATTTGTTGTATTTGCTGTCTGAGGACTTCGTTTTGTTCGCTTATCATTTTTGTAAGTATTTCGGTGTTTTTTATGGAATGTTTTAGTAGTTCTTTGATTTCTGTAGTGTCGTTGCTGTGATTGTTCTGTTCTTGATTGTCTAAGGGTGACGACTGGTTGACTACTTGCGCATAGCTTCGGCTACCAATGGTGTTGGTGTTACCGTGGTTATTGTTCATTAGGTGCTGTGGATTTGGTGTTGTCATAGATTCTGTGTTATCCTAGTACGTGTGGAAATTGTTGTGTGTCCTGTTTCGAATCGGCGGAAAAAGTTTACTTTGAAGTTGTTTTCTGACTAAACAACCTTTGTAGCTAGCTGGGTGATTTCCACCGCAATTGTAACATTTTACATCATTTATTTTTCCCGCGTGTGGGCAGTTCGCTGTTAGGTGCTTTCCTGCGCATTTGACACACGCCGGGTTCCTGTTGCAGTAATTTTTAGTGTGTCCATATTGTTGACACCTCATGCATTGTGGTATGTCTTTTTTGTGCCTGGGTGGCTCGACTGTGATTAATATGTTTAAAATTTTTTTAATATCGAAAATTTCCTTGTTGGTATTTTTAGGTTCTAATTCTATTAAGAATAGCGGTAGTGGTTGCTTCGTATCGTATCTTGTAATATTGTTTATAGTTCTTGTTTGGTGACCAATATTTGCTAATATGTCACTTAGTTTCTTTGTGTTAATTTTTGGATGCAGTCCTCTTATAACTACTTTGTAGCTCCTTTCCGTTTTGAGCTGGTACGTGTGGTATATGGCATTTTTCCCCCTTAATTCTTTTATAACTTTCCTATAATTTTCTGGTGTGTTTATTTGGATTTTTACCTGTTCTAATTTTGTTTGTTTTATTGTGTAATTATCCTTTCCAACAATATTGTTAAGTTGATCAATAAGCGGGTCTATTATTTGCGCCTCAACAAATATTGGTAGAGGTTTTGTAATGTGTGTTGATTGAGTTGTGGTATTGCTTGTTGGGTCGTCGTCTAATTCTTCTGTTAGCGACCTGAAGGAGTTTCTTAGCGGTAATTCTTGTAGCCATCGCTGCTTTTCCGTACCTAGATTGCTATCTTCCAGCTAGCTGGCTACCTTCCAGCTTTCGTCCTGTTGAGTTGTTACTTTGTTGTTTTCCATGTCAACTTCTATTGTGGCTGAGCAGTCCTGTCCTTGGTTTGTTGGTTGACTTGTTTTTAATGTATCTGTTGTTTTATATATGTAGTATTGATCTTATTTGTTTATAATTTTTATCGGTGCAATATTTTCCATGTTAGGTTTGCTAGTCTTTTTAATATAAGACACGGGTTTCCACCGTTTGGCTATAGGCGTAACCGTTCGTAGATTTCTCTTCCCCACTTGCCGCACTTTCGCTGGAGCACTGTTTCACACGCCCGTTTAGCACGGCTGCTCGGGCAGAACTGAGAACAATAGTAAACACGCCATGATACGTTAGAAACGAGGACATTCGGAAAGACCTGGGAATACCAACGGTCAAGGAGGAGACTAACAGATGTGCAAGAAGGTATAGAGAAAGAACAGCAACGCACACAAACCGGCTGGCAGCAGAAACGATCGGCACATCAAGCATAAAAAGAAGATTAAAAAGGAAACTCCAATAGATCTCACAAAGGACATAACCTAACAAACAAACACTCACCTCACTAAAGAAATAAATCAATCAAATTCGAAGATGGTATCCCACTCGGGGTAGCCATCCACATGTTACTTACAAATTAGGTTAAAAAAATTTACCAAATGTCCAGCTGGACAAATTGTAAAGTATAAATTAAATAATAAAAAAAAAAATTGCAGCCACAGCATATTGCGGGCCGCTGGGCTTGTTTCGATGCTGAAAGGGGAGTGCACTACATTAGGCATGTAAACTGGACTGAAAGCTACGTTTAAGCGTTGGAATATCCCAAACGGGAACGAACAAATGCTTAGTTGTGAAAAAGGACGATATCATTGCTATTTGCGAGCAATTGAGTTTGTTTCTTGCAAATAACGATTTGTCTTCACCAAAATCGATGAATTCATCTCTATTTGCAAGCTGATGGGCTTGTTTCCACGTTGCAACGGGCGTGCATTTCATTCGGTTAGTGAACTGGAGTGATGAGAACGCTTAAACGTCGAAATATCTTAAGCAGGAAGGAAATAACGCTTAGTTTTTGTCAAAATCGACGAAACTGTAACGACCACCAAGAAAACAGGTGTAATGACCACCCAAGACGCAGGCATTCCGCTGACATCGGATATATCGATAACACCTAGCATTGTGATAACTAAGAGAAAAGACAATAGCCAGACCCCTACCTATAAGATATGAGTCATAATAAGGAAATAAAAACCCCAGTCCTTTAGACAGTAAGTTCAGTTTGTAACCTGCAGTTAATAAAGCATACGAATGAGTTTTTGCTCATTCTCCTATTTATAAAACTTCTTTCTTTTATTACGTGACATTTTTGGCGATCCTGCCAGGATCCATTCGGTTCAGTGAAAACGAAATTACGATTTCGGCGTACGCGCATCACTGAAGATTGAAGGATCAAGCGGACCACTGCATAGATCTGCTTACTTTGCGTGAAAACGACTTCCACGGAAGGCGGACTACGGTCATCACCAAAACTGAAACTGGTCAGGGCAACATTCACGAAAAGAAGAATACCCAGGTAAAAAGAGAAAAAAAACTGGATTCTTTTAAACACTATCGTATTCGTCGCGACAGTTTTAATAGTACAGACTCCGACGATAGTATAAAAACCACTATGAGCAAGAAATCGGAAGACACATCTGTTGATCTTCGGACCATACTAGACGCTATACATGACTTGCGTAGACAACTACACAATGAAAGTCAACAACGCGTTAAAGAAGTCGAACTCTTAGGTAAGAATATCGCTGAACTACAATTAAGAGTTCAGTCAGTTACCACGTCTGAGTTCAATTCCATTTTTACCGAAGACGCTAGTACCAGCACCGTTCAGAAAAAGCGGCCACCTGTTCAAAAAAAAAAACCGAAGTAAAACCCAATGAAACAGACAATGTAGACAGTGAAGAAGACGCGGTAAGTTATGACAATCCCGTGTACAATGCAAAAACCTGTCTAGACTTTATTCCTATACTCAACGGACAAGATGATATTGGAGTAGAAGGGTTTATTAAAGGGGTAACAGAAGCTCGAGCCGGGTGTCGTGAAAAACACGCATTATTACGCTTAATTTTGACACAAAGAATTATCGGAGAAGCGGAACGCAGTATTCGCCATATGGAAATCGAGAGTTATGAAGATCTGTTCGAAAGCCTCAGAAAATTTGTGTCCGTAAGCATTACATCTAATGGAGCCCGCGATAAATTGCAACGTACACGACAGAACTTTAACGAATCAGTACATAGTTATGTGAAGAGGTTTCGACACAACCTCAATGAACTAATATATGCATTGCAACATGAAATTCGAGATCCAATACGACGAGCAGTTGCCATAGATCTTGAAACCGAACGAGCCACCAAAATCTTTGTCCTAAACCTGAAACCCGAAATAGAAATACGCACATCAGCTACAAAACCAAAGAATCTCCAGGAAGCACAAGACACAGCTTTTGAGGCAGAGTTACTTATAGGAGAAATATAGTAAGAGGAAGAACAACGAATCAACCGATTGCAAGATCCAATCCCCGATTTCAAGAAACGCCCAATGCAAGAAGAAATATCACACCCGACACCACAGTAATACTACGGAAAGAAAAATGATAATGGAACGACCACCGCCCAGATGCTTCAAATGTAATTAAACGGGACATCTATCCAACAGTTGTACCCAACAGCGAAATTTTCCGCCAGCCAGCCAGAGAAATTTACCACCACCAAAAAATTACCATATAATGACAGACGAAAAGGAAATGAATCTCGAGGAAGAAGTGGAAGAGGACCAACGATACGAATTAACGCCATCGCTGGAAGACTTCTCACAATAATCATCGGATCAAAACTTGGACTAAAACGATATTTAATAGACACTGGTGCCGGAATAAACATAGTCAAACGTTCAAGAATCATTTCCACCCCATTAAAAGACGACAAGAAAACATTTTTTATGGGCAATGACAAATACGAGACAGACGAATACGTTTATCTTAGAATCTGTGAAAAGAAAAACAAATTTTACATAGTACCTGACGACTTCCCACTAATCGAAGACGGAATCATAGGGTTGCCAATGTTAGAAAACTATCAATACAAAATTACAAATGACCAAATTCAACTCAACGATCATGTATTCTCATTTCAGCCACCACAGGTAATTTCTCCAGGCCAAACCAAAATCGAAACAATTTATCTGGACAAGAAACCGACGCAAGTATGCTTCTGCAATACTGGTGAGCAACCAATGTCAATTTCTAACGACCTCTCCAATGAAGTTGATCTCGAACAAATTCAAAAATTCGGAAACATAATTAAAACAGGCCATATTGAAAACAATTTCCGCACTCCTATCGAAAAAATCCTCTTACACTATATTGACGTATTCAATCTGGACACAGACACTTTACCATGCACTAATTTAGCAAAGCACATCATCACGTTGAAGGAAAACAAAATCATAAATACAAAATCTTACAGACCACCCGAGGTACACAAATTAGAAATGAAAAACAAATCAAAGAAATGTTAAACAAAGACATAATCGAAGAATCAGACTCACCGTACAATAGTCCAGTATGGGTAGTCCCTAAAAAATTGGACGCCTCCGGAAAATAAAAATGGTGCATAGTGGTAGATTTCCGTAAACTAAATGAATTAACTGACCAAGACGCGTACCCTTTGCCAAATATTGATGATATACTCTCGCAGTTAGGAAACGCAAAATTCTTCTCCGCACTAGACCTCTCCTCCGGGTTTCATCAGATACCAATGGACGTAGCATCAAAAAAATATACAGCTTTTAGTACTCCTCAGGGACACTTTCAATATAATCGAATGCCGTTCGGATTAAAAAACGCCCCAGCTATATTCCAACGCATGATGGACACAGCACTTCGCGGTTTATTAAACAAATATTGCTTCGTTTATTTAGATGACATCATAATATTCGGAAATACGATTCAACAACATAACGATAACCTTGCAATTGTATTACAAAGATTAAGAGAATTAGGACTAAAGATTCAACCAGACAAATGTGAATTCTTAAAACCAGAATTAGAATACTTCGGACACATTATCACACACGAAGGAATAAAACCAAACCCAAAGAAAATAGAAGCAGTCAAAGAATTCAAAATTCCCAAAAACTCAACCGGCGTAAAATCATTCTTAGGATTATCAGGATATTATAGAAAATTCATACGTAACTTTTCAAAAATAGCCAAACCTTTAACCGACCTGACAAACAAAGACCCTTTCATTGGACAGACAAACAACAAAATAGCTTTCAAACTCTCAAAGACGCATTATGCAAAGCCCCGGATATTGACATATCCCAACTTTAATGAAACATTTACATTAACAACTGACGCTTCTAACGAAGGAATAGGCACTGTTCTTTCGCAAAATGACCATCCTTGTTGCTACATCTCCAGAACACTAAATCCTCCAGAAAGAAATTATTTAACCACTGAAAAAGAACTCCTTGCAATCGTATGGGCAGTAAAACGTTTGAGACAATATTTGTTAGGAAGACATTTTCTTATAAGAACCGACCATCAAGCTTTAACTTGGCTTAAAAACTGCAAAGACCCCTCATCACGACTAATCAGATGGAGATTAAAGTTAGAAGAATACGATTATGAAATACAATACCATAAAGGAAAAGAAAATACGGCCGCTGACGCACTTTCCAGACAAACTATTAACAATCTAACGACTGAAGACCATCTCTTTGACGAATATGATAAATGGGAACAAGACACTGACACGCTCCCTAAACTATTAAAAATAGTCCCCAACGAAAAATCCTTCTTTCAAATAACAAAAGAAACTCTAGGGCCCTACGACAAAAAGAAATGGTTAAAGAAAATCATAGAAATAGCTACCACATATAAAAAGTTAGGTATAGAAGACAACAGCTTCGATGAAATCGAAAAGGCGCGAATAAAAACATTTTTGATGTATGTTAACGACAAGATAGAAGAAATAATTTTTGCATACGACCCTATTCAAATTCTAACAGACGAACCAATTGACGCGATTATAAAAGAAAACCATAACGACGGTTCAGGACACTTAGGTATACAGAAAACCTACGCAAAAATCAAAGAACGATTTAAAATCCCACATTTGTTCTCAAAAGTGGAGGAATTTATAAAAAATTGTGTAGCATGCCAAAAAGAGAAACTTGTCAGAATCCGCGCTAAAGAAATTCCCGTAATACCCCAAACCCCCACTAAACCAAACGAAAAGATAGCAATGGACATAATTGGTCCCATGCCAAAAACTAAACGAGGAAATCAATATATACTCTCCATTCATGACGATTTGACCAAATACCTGATATTAACACCCCTCAAGACACAAAAAACCGAATCCATAATAGATGCTCTATTGAATCATTATATCTACATTTTCTCAGCACCAAAAACCATACTAACAGACCAAGGACAGAACTTCATTAGCGAACTCATGATGAAATTCGAAGAAGCATTTAAAATCAAACATATAAGAACAACCAGCTTTCACCCACAATCTAACGGATCTCTAGAAAGAACACACGCAACGGTAAAAGACATGATAAGAACAAGTCTAAACGATTCAGACAAAGAATGGGACGAAGTATTAAACTTCGTATGCTTAGGATACAACACAGCAATACACAATGCAACCGGTTTTTCACCTTTTGAACTAACCTTTGGACGAAAAGCTAACCTCCCATCCTCAATATCCAGAACCCCCAACTATACATACGAAGAAATGTTTACACTATGGCAAAAACAATTAGACAAATATAAAGCACTAGCTAAACGGACACTTGAACAAAGTAGAAAACGCTACAGAGAGACCAACAAAGAAAAATCATTAAGACACAAACGGTATTTAAAGAGGGAGATGCAGTTCTTGTACATAATGATCATAAAACGGATAAATTGGACGATGAATGGTTAGGTCCTTACTACATCGAAAAGGCTATGACTCCTTATTACGAAATTCTAATCAATAACCAAATTAAAAAGATACATGGTAACAGAATTAAACCATACTTTCCAGGGCGCTCATCTCATGCACAACCCTCGTGCTAGGATTGGAATTAATACCGATCGAAAATAACGCAATTTTTCACGAGCAAATATCTAAAATATCTAAACTTGTATAACGAAAAAGTTAACGTATACATAGGAATAGATATAAACGACATATTTGACCACATCGATACATTAGAAGAACATATAACAGAGACCCGAAAACATTGTACCCCCTCATGTCAAATAGAACCAGAGATACTTTCCTTAACTAACAAAATGTCAAAACATTAGGAATACATTTGAAATTATTAACTCGTTCTAGAGTTAAGAGAGGATTAATAAACGCTATAGGCTCAATTAGCAAAACACTTTTCGGAACTTTAGATTCTGACGATTTACAATTAATAAACCAGAATATTGACAAACTATTTAGTGAAGGAAATGAATTAAAAACCATTGTAGCTAACCAAACTGCTCTAATTAGGAAAATCTTAAACATTGACAGTCTAAAACAACTTGAAAAAGTAAACGAAGTAAAGAAGCAGGAGCTTCTAGTAATTAAGATTATTTCTATGAAAAGTGCTTTGTCGGATCTACATTTTCAACTCGATGAAATACTCAATTTGGTTTTACTAGGAAAACAAGGAATTATTAGCCCCCAGATCATGAATCATCACACTTTCTTAGAACAATACGCTAAAGCTTTAGGAAATCACATTATGAATAAAGAATTTTTACCAGAAGAAAATAATTTCCAAAACATTTTAGACGTCTCTACACTCACACTGTTTGTCCAAAATGAAAAGATCTTCTTCAAAATTTCAATTCCAACGATAATTGACTCAGAATGGGAAATAGAACAGGTATACCCCATACCGACTCAAAAGAACGGAGCATTTTTCGCCCCATTAGTCGAACATCCAATATTTTTTACTTCAGGATTAACTTATATGAATGTAGATCAGATGTATTTGGACAAGCAATGTCGAATCAAACACGAATTTTATATGTGTAAACAAACTCGACCTATAAATGATAGACGTTCAAAACACGATTGCGCATCTGAAATAATTAGTGTAGACAATACCATGAGATTCTGTAAATTCACAGTCTATAAGATCGTAGAAATAACTTTTATACCACTCAAGAGCGAAAATCACTACATAGCTATACCAGAAAAATCAATAGAACTCAGAAATCAATAGACCATGAGATTCTGTAAATTCACAGTCTATAAGATCGTAGAAATAACTTTTATACCACTCAAGAGCGAAAATCACTACATAGCTATACCAGAAAAATCAATAGAACTCAGAAAGAAGGACATCAAATTGTTAAACTGAAGCAACCCTCTCTGTTAAAAACTAAAGTAACTGTAGACATATTGTATGGAGACAACCATATGAGAACCAGTGGTAACCCCAAGAGCGTTTTTTATAATATTAAGATCAAAATTATAAATATAACTAGTAATGTAGACTTATCCTTAATGCTTCACACTTTAGAAAAAAATCCTAAAGTAATGTAAATGCTAAGTAATGTAAAGTAAGATCTAAACGGTTATACTGATACCCTGAATCAAATAGAAGATAAAGCCAATCAATTAACTTTTTTGCACAGAATGACACGAATTAAAACTTGGAGCCTCACTACGTTGCAGATAATAGGATATATATCCATTGGACTCATATGCTTGTATCTGCTCAATAAGATAGGACTGTCAAAATTATGCATTCACATGTTCTGTTGTAAAATTAAGAAAAACATCGTTAACAATACGCCTAATACTACAGCACCCGCCGTCCCTATAAACATTTATGCACCTATGCAACCTGGAACAGAAAAGAAATCAAGAATAAGTTTTGAACTATCAACACCGCCCAAGGCCAAATTCCATCCATCGATTCTAAAGAAACGCAAGAACTTAGAGGATTAAGTTCACTCTACGAAGGGGGGAGTGTAACGACCACCCAGAAAACAGGTGCAATGACCACCCAAGACGCAGGCATTCCGCTAACATCGGATATATCGATAACACCTAGCATTGTGATAACTAAGAGAAAAGACAATAGCCAGACCCCTACCCATAAGATATGAGTCATAATAAGGAAATAAAAACCCCAGTTCTTTAGACAGTAAGTTCAGTTTGTAACCTGCAGTAAATAAAGCATACGAATGAGTTTTTGCACATTCTCCTATTTATAAAACTTCTTTCCTTTATTACGTGACAAAACCATCGCTATTTGCTAGCTGTTCGGCCTGATTCGACAGTGAAACGACCGTGCATTACATTCGGCACGTAGAATGGAATGAAAGGAGCGCTTAAACGTCGAAATATCTCAAAGGGGAGGAAATAACGCCTAGTTTTCGTCAAAACCGACTGGATCGGAGCGTTTTGCTGGCTAGCTGGAATTGCTTTGACGCTTAAAAGCGTGTGCATTACATTTGGCGTGTAAAATGGAGAGAAAAGAGCGCTTAAACGTCGAAATATCTCAAACGGGATGAAAATGACGGCTAGTTTTCGTCAAAATCGACGAAATCGTCGCGATTTGCGTGCTGTTGGGCTTGTTTCGATCCTGGAACGGGAGCGCATTACATTTGGCGTGTAAAGTGGAATGAAAATAGCGCTTAAACGTCGAAATATCTCAAACGGGATGGAAATGACGGCTAGTTTTCGTCAAAATCGACTGGATCGGAGCGTTTTGCTGGCTAGCTGTGATTGCTTCGACGCTTAAAAGGGTGTGCATTACATTTGGCGTGTAAGATGGAGAGAGAAGAGCGCTTAAACGTCGAAATATCTCAAACGGGAAGGAAATACCGGTTAGATTTGGTTAAAATCGACGAAATCATCGCGATTTGCGTGCTGTTGGGCTTGTTTCGATGCTGAATCGGGGGTGCTTTACATTTGGCGTGTAAAGTGGAGTGAAAAGAGCGCTTAAACGTGGAAATATCTCAAACGGGAAGGAAATGACGGCTAGTTATCGTCAAGATCGACGAAATCATCGCGATTTATCTGCTGTTGGGCTTGTTTCGATGCTGAATCGGGGGTGCTTTACATTTGGCGTGTAAAATGGAGTGAAAAGAGCGCTTAAACGTCGAAATATCTCAAACGGTAAGGAAACGACCGCTAGTTTTCGACAAAATCGACTGGATCGGAGCGTTTTGCTGGCTAGCTGGGATTGCTTCGACGCTTAAAAGGGTGTGCATTACATTTGGCGTGTAAAATGGAGAGAAAAGGGCGCTTAAACGTCGAAATATCTCAAACGGGAAGGAAATAACGGTTAGATTTCATCAAAATCGACGAAATCATCGCGATTTGCGTGCTGTTGGGCTTGTTTCGACCCTGGAACGGGAGCGCATTACATTTGGCGTGTAGAATGGAGTGAAAAGAGCGCTTAAACGTCGAAATATCTCAAACGGTAAGCAAACGACGGCTAGTTTTCGTCAAAATCGACTGGATCGGAGCGTTTTGCTGGCTAGCTGGGATTGCTTCGACGCTTAAAAGGGTGCGCATTACATTTGGCGTGTAAAATGGAGAGAAAAGAGCGCTTAAACGTCGAAATATCTCAAACGGGAAGGAAATAACGGTTAGATTTGGTCAAAATCGACGAAATCATCGCGATTTGCGTGCTGTTGGGCTTGTTTCGATGCTGAATCGGGGGTGCTTTACATTTGGCGTGTAAAGTGGAATGAAAATAGCGCTTAGACGTCGAAATATCTCAAATGGGATGGAAATGACGGCTAGTTTTCGTCAAAATCGACGAAATCGTCGCGTTTTGCGAGCTGTTGGGCTTGTTTCGACTCTGAAACGGACAAGCATTACATTTGGCGTGTAAAATGGAGTGAAAAGAGCGCTCAAACGTCGAAATATCTCAAACAGAAAGGTGTCACGTCCCGCGCTACGCACGTGCCGTATCGGAAACGGAAATCCGCAATATACAAATAACGCGAGTGACAATTCGAATATCCAAAACGAACGCACGATACAACGTAAATGGAAATTGTTTAAATAAAAGTTTAATTAAATGTAGTCATATATAGAAAATTAGTATACGAGGGCAAATAAGAGATAATAAAGTTAAAATAGGTACTCTAACGAAATAGTAAATATAGAGTACAACATAACCTATAATTTCATAATTCGACTAAGGATAAACTATGAAGAACCAATTAACCAAAAGTGATTCGCAAATTAATTAATAAATCACGACATAATACTATATTCAATCAGGATAACCTACAATTCGACAATTTAATCAAATCTCGTAATAACTTCATGAATAATTCAAAGGAAAAGAAAAAGGAATGGAACGATAGGAATACACACCTTTATAACAAACAGGAAGTATCAAGCAATTTAATATACAGCAAATATGGACATACAAAACCACAATAAACAAAATATATCTTATATACAACTAGATATAAAATATATAAAACACCTAGATATATTAACACACTTCAATAAACCAGGCACTATTGTCAGAATCCACACACAAAACGTCAAGATTAAAGTAAAAGGGATTCCACGAACAATACACTTGAACAAGTTAAAACTAACACAATCGAAACAGACCACAAGACGTTTTCAAGAGACAACGTAGTACGATAGTATATGGAACAACACTGCTTGTCGAATACTGCAGATAGTGGTAACCTAAAAGGAAAAAGGAAAATTACTATGCGTGCTCTAACTATTACTTAAATATGAAATGTGTTATTCAATAAAATAATTACAAAACAGTGGAAGTGAAAAGTGCCTCGTGAACAATTACTCATCGTAGAAGGAAGTGTATATGCGAAGACAGGTTATGTGTCCATATCCGTAGAATATAATCTACGACAGCCAGCTGAAACAAATGTAGGAATTAACTTTAATTGTTTCGATACAAAACATAATACTACTAAATGTTTATAACAATATCGTGCCTAAACCAAAGGAAGTGTGACACTGCTTATCGAATCATGCAGATAGTAGAAACCTGAAAGGAAAAGGAAAATTATTATGTGCGTTCTAACCATTAATTATAAAATGTGTAATTAAATAAAATAATTACAAAACAGTGGAAGTGAAAAGTACCTCGTGAACAATTACTCATTGTAGAAGGAAGTGTATATGCGAAGACAGGTTATGTGTCCATATCCGTAGAACACAAGGTATGACAGCCAACTGAAACAAATGGAAGAATTAACTGCAATTGTATCAATGCAAAACATAATATTACTAAATGTTTAGAACAATATTGTGCCTAAGGAAGTGTGACAGTGCTTATCGAATCATGTAGGTAGTAGAAACCTAAAAGAAAAAGGAAAATTATTATGTGTGTGTTCTAACCATCATTTAAATACACAACATGTTAATTCAATAAAATAATTAAAAGCAGTGAAAGTTGAAAGCACGTAGTGCACAATTAATCATCGCAGAAGGAAGCGTACATGCAGGAATTTCGCAGAAACAAGTTGTGGATCCACTCCGTAGAACATAGTATACGACTGTCAGCAGAAACGAATAAATAAACTAACCTCAATTACCTTAATATATATGGAAGAAAATAATACTATTAAAAATTTATAATTATATTTCAATTAAACTAAATGAAGCACGATAACAATCAATAATTGATGCTCGACAACAAACTTACAGTTCGCTAATGGAAAATAAAACCGAAAAAATCAAGAAAGTTAGTGACATTATAACGAAATAACTCAGCGTTGACATAGCGGTCCTTAATAAGAAGAAATAAAATCAGTTAATAAGTGCAGGAAGTGTTAAGAAATAACTAAGATAGGTTAAGTGAGTAATTTACTACTCACGATAATTTACTACTCACATCGAAGAAGTTTATACAAGGGTCAACGCAGTGATGAGAAACCAACTACCAAATTGGAGTAAATGTGTATGAAGAATCAAAGTTGATATTACTGGAATGATCAAGAGGACGTGAGAAAATTGGAAAGTCAAAAATTAGTGTCATTATAACAAACGATTCAACACCGACGGAATGGTCTTAGCAAACAAGAAAAGGTATCTTATAAGTTAACGAGGTTTGTATGCAACCAATCATCGTTAAAGGAAGTGTGCATGCAGGAACTCCACGAGAATGGGCTATGGATCCGTCTTTGCAAAATATAATACACGATAGTATGAAGATATCGAAGGTAATAAATACCAAGGTAACCAATTATAACCTAAAAAGGGGAAGAATGTTGTAAACCATCTTGGAATAGAAAT
The DNA here is from genome assembly GCF_011952255.1 of Bombus vosnesenskii. Classification (NCBI taxonomy): domain Eukaryota; kingdom Metazoa; phylum Arthropoda; class Insecta; order Hymenoptera; family Apidae; genus Bombus; species Bombus vosnesenskii. The sequence goes on from NW_022883059.1 coordinate 204,909, forward strand.
TGATAATAATAAGAAGCTCGTTACTCACATCAGAAGATATACATTAAAGTCGACGCAGTTACAAGAAGCCTACTACCAAACTTAAGTGAATACTTATGGAATACTGAACCAGATACTATCGAAACAGTCAAGACAGCAACAAGAAACTGGAAAACCAAGAAAATATTCTGACATTATAACAAAACAATTCGATATTAGCGAAGCGGTCTTAACAAATAAGATAGTGGACAGACTATTTTACTATACAGATATTTACAAATTATAGTGTTTTATATAATCTATATATATACTTACAATTCTAGGATAAGTAAAAGTAGTCTTGATAAGTGTTAGACATGTAACGAAGAACCAAAAGATACAAACGCGCACCATGTAACCATTCCAAGTAAAGGACTCAGCGATGAAGGATTAGAATTGTAGAACCTATAAACAATAAAGATTTTAACTAGCAATGTATAAGATTAGCTTCTAAATTCTATGTAAAGGCTGCAAATTACACGCACAAGCTAACGACAACTTCATAACAAAGAAACAGAAAATAGCCAATAATATAGGAATAGGTTATGAGTTAATCAAAACTGATTAACTGAGTATCAACGACAAATGCGGTTAAGATGAAAAATTATTATATTGTACTAAGTTAATATAGCATAATTGTATTAAGTTTGGCGTAGAGAAATAAGGTTATGTTACGCAGTAGAACTGGTAATAACAAACTATGCACATATTACTATCAAATTAATTAAGCGAACACTCTATAAAAATAAACCACTCGAAACACAACAATAAAACAGTGCTATTGATAAATTATAAAAATTAACAATAACACAATCCACATGTTATTATATTAAAATAACACATAGTATACACATTATAATGATTACACAAACAATATTATCGTCATTTAAAAATTCTAACTGCGCTAAAATAGAGGAAAATAAGCGACGGACGAATAATTATTTCAGTATTAAACAAATTAAGGACGCGTCACTATACTTTTACTTGAGACATTCACGAGCGGCCATCTTGGACTGTTATGATAGCTCTTACAAGTGCACATCGGAATACATGCAATAATTACGCACATTAAATAAATGCAAAATAATATTATTCCCACTACAATTATACGTCAACTATTAAAATAAAGTCACAAATAATTAACGGATAAATAATAGATTTCACATTAATAAAATGTCACTATATACTACGAACATTTACAGGCGGCCATTTTGGATAATCAACACGTGCATATAGTAACCTTTATGCGTTACAAAATAAATCATATTTTCAGCGAAGGAATAAATATTTAATAAATGATAATAAAAATGGAAGATCGTAACAAAGAAAGAATAAATAATGATCAATACAACGTAACGCAAGAATATTAGAAATTAATAGAAACTAGCCGTGAGAAACAAACCATGAAATAATATATTAAACTTACTATTATAAAAAAAAAATGATATTTTATTGAAAGAAACAGGAAATAACGCATAAGAAGACTCGGCAAATACTAAGTTGCCACGCGCCTTGAACGATTCACTGGCATCAGCAAGGAAGTTACCAGATACATCGCAGATGCAACTTCAGCAAGGACAAGTTGGCACGCGCCTGTGTCACGTAAAGTTGGTACTTGGGTGGTAGTAAGAAGGCTGAGTCGTAACCCAACTACTTATTTTCCTTTATAAAACTTTATTATAAACACTTACAAAATAACACCGAACCGGAGAATAGGGGTTGTATGAGTACAGCAACTAGAAGAGGAACAAGAACTGCCCGAGGTGGGTGAAGTCTCGGTTTATATACGTTTTGGTTTTAGGATGTTGAGGGGCTAGGTGTAGGTTATGATGTAGAAAAGTGTCCGAAGGTCGGGGGTCCATATCCTATCTCTGATGTGGACGGAGGTGCGTCACAGCCTTGGTGTATGCTATGATGATAAGGTGGTGATGTGTCCAAAAGTGTCCGAAGGTCGGGTGTCGATGTATTATCACTGATGTAGGTTGAGATGTGATTGATGTCACATACCCCCCTCTTTAGATTGATTTTGGTCCTCCAAAATCTTGGTGTTTCCTCAGTATGGAGCGATGGAATTGGACTCTGACTGGTTCGACTTGTACTTGTTCTTCTTCGTCATGGTATATGCTTTTGCTATTTCAACCTGTGAAGGTTGTTGGCTGGTTAAATTTCGACTACGATTAATAGGGATAGTTTGCTAAGTTTGACGAAATGCCGCAGTATCACGTGTTGAATCTTTTGTAGACTTTCTAACAGCCTGTGATATAGAATGAGTTAGTGGTCTTTGAGTAATGGTTTTATACTATCTTGTTGTTTCTTTATAGTTTGATTGTTATCCAGTTGTTCCTTTGATACTTGCATTTCTTTGTTTTGTTTAGCAACTTCTAAAGCCTTTTCAGCATCTACAACTGGTTCTTTTTCCATGCATGTAATTTCTTCTTCAACCAGTACAACTGTGCTTTCCTTTATAGTTCGTGTTTTTGTGTCATTTAGTAAACTTTTCAATTCAATTTCCACAGTATCTGGAGCTTTAGATACCGACTGACTGTCATCTTCTGCATTTTCAATGCCCCAATCATCAAAGATATCCTGAATGACACTTCTTTTGTTAGTTATGCGCACTTTATCTGCTTCACTTATAGATTTATTCCTTCCTTCTGTTTTAGCAACATGTATAAGTACGACAATTTTATTATGAATAATTTTCTTTTCTACATTAATTTTATGTGAACTATCAAAAGATCAATCTTGCCATTTCCATTTGTTGTTTCTTGTTATTCTTTTCTTTAATATCAATGTCATCTGCAGTTTCTAGATCACTAATTACTCCTGAGGTAATAGGAGTTATAGAATCGTTTCTTGTCTTTGTATGATTTAATATGTCATAACTGTATTTCTGGCTACAATTTTCAGAAACTTCTTGAGCCACAATTTCTGTTGAAATTACTTCTATAATTGTTCCATCACTTTCTCGTGCTTAACCTATCGAATTAAATTCTTCATTTACAATTTCAGCGTTCTTCATTCCTTTTTGTTCTGCAGAAACATTTTTTTTTCTTCATTAGAATTTACAACAGCATCCTTTTCATGTACAGTTAAAACAATATTTTCTTCTGTACTTTCATTCATATCATTAATATATAGTAGTTTCTACAGTCAGTACCATTACTTCTAAACTACTATCAACTAGTTTAGACAAATCTGTGTCTGTATCCGTGAGATGCAATCTTTGGGCTTTATCATCAAAAGTTTCACCAATTGTTTTAATTAATGCTTGACACTGAGCATTAGTAACACTAACTGTATCTATATTTAACACTGTACAAACGTTGTGTTTCTCAATGTTTTGTTCACCCTCATTTGTATTAAATATTTCAGCATCGTTCGTACTTTCTTTATCTAAAGATGTGTCACCTGCATATCTTGAATCATCTCCAATCTCAGTTGTATTCTCTGCTTGCTCTTCTTGAAATTTCTCATCCTTTTTTTTTTTTTTATATTGATCATCAATTTGTGGGTCCTTATTTATTATTTCTTGTTCTACTTCATTAATCGCAGCGTTCTTTATGCTCTCTGTCTCACTACTTTCCTTACTTTAGAAATTGTTTTTGTTTTTATTTAAATTTGTTACATCACATTTATTTACTACTAAACCATCTTGAATTGTATTATCTGTACATTCCTGTGACTTATTTTTTTTTTTTTTTTGATTTTCTGGAATATCATGCACATTCTTTATAATATCAGTCGTTGATTCTGATATTAATGAAGAAGATACATCTACTTTTATCGATGATTCTACTTTATTAATGTCACTGTGCACTTTATCTAGTTGTTCCATAGTAAAACATCAAGATTGTTACAATTACTTAAGAAGTCATGGATTGTTATTTAAATATTTACTGCACTTTTCCATCAATGTAACCCTTTATGGCAGTTTGACATTCTACAGAACACCAATGCTGTATCAGTTTATATTTTTCTTCATCATGAAGTTTTATTATATCACCTAATTCTTCCTGATGTTTTTTTTTCTTTTTTTTCAATTTTCAAATAAGAGTGTATTTTCTATGTGAATCTTTTAATTCTTGGTTCGCCTCGAGTAAGCGATTATTAACATCTTTGGAAAGTTTTTGGACGTTTTCCAGTTCTTTTCTAAGAAAATTATTTTGTTCGTTCATATCTTTTACTTTACCTTCAATTTCTACCCTACGCAATATTTCAAATTTATTTTCATTGTCAAGGATCATTTTTCTTATTTTTCAAAATCCAGTTTCAATTTATTAGTTTCTTCTTCATATTTATATCCAAAATCACCCACTTTTTCATATTCACCCTTTAGTTCGTCTAGTTCACATTGAAGGGCAGATTATTTGTCCTTGTGGTTCAAGAACTACATTTTATCTCTTTTGCATCTTTAGCTCCAGCTTCACGTTCCTCCATTGAATTACTAACACATGAATTAAGTTTGGTCTTTTTTTTTTTTGTTCCAGCAAGTCAACTTCATATTTGTGACTTACTGTTATCTCTTCTAATTTTATTGTTAGTTCTTCAATTTGTATTCCAAAAGATTGAACTCTTTTTACGTGCGTGTGTGTTTTTTTTTTTGCAACTCATCGAGTTGCAATTCTAATTTTTGCACTTCCTCCTTCATGTCCTCTATGTGCTTCTCGAACTCTTGTGTCGTCCTGTCTTTGTCGGAACATTCTACTTGAAGATCAGCGAGTTGATGTTCGGGATCGTAATTCAATTTTTGGTCGTTAGCAGTAATAAGCTCACGTAACTTCACTTTTGAACTTGACCTTGTTTGGTCTTGATTGTGTTTTCGTGGTGCTTGTGGTGTTCTAAAAGTAATCGTCACGTTGCTTGCATTTTTAGTGCACATTGATACACTGCATTCTGCACAGGCAATGCTTTTGTTGTCATGAAATCTCTCTAACTTTTTAGTAACAAAACCTTTTATTTTATTATTTAATTTTGGATCATGCCCCTGGTGGAGATACATTATGTGTTCTCTTTACCTTTATTATGCACACGTTTTCCTTTTGCTCTCAATTTTTCGATCATCTTGTGCTGTTCTATATATTGTGTTCTTATGTTCTTCGCATATAAATCCTGTCGATTGATTTTATCTTTCAGTTGAGGTACATGTTTAATTCTTTACCTGTGATTATGATGAACAACCTCAGCGTATTTCCTTTCTCTCTTTTTTTTTTTTTTTTTTATGGATTTCTTGATAATCTTTTAGAAGTTGCTCGTTATATTTGGAAAGCTTTCTCACTTCGTCTTCAGCTGTTTCCTAACGGGATTTTTCTTCTTCAAGTTTTTCTGTAATCATTTTTTCTAAACTTCTCCATTTATTCTGTTCTTCTTCGAGTAATTCATTACGTTTCGGTATCTGGCTATCTTTTCCTTTAAAACATTTAATTTTATCAGAGAGTTCTCCTATTTTCAAACTTGCTTCATTTAAGGTAACTTTATGAATTTCCGATTGATGCTTTGACATTTGATGTAAGTCTTCTATTGCTGTTTCACGTTCTTTCAACTGTTCATTAAATTCGTTGTTTAGCATATCCACTCGAGAAATTTCGAGTTCTTGAGCATCGTTTCTTCTTTTAGAAATTTGGCTTATTTTCTCTTGCCTGCTGCTACATGTTGCTGTCATTTTATCAACTTCTTTCTTCTTTTTTTTCTTTTTTTTTTGTTGAACTTAAAATCTTGATTTAAGGTTTGTGTTTCACTATATGATTTATTATTATTAACTAGTTCAACATTATTTTCAGTAGATTTTTTTTCGCGTGATTTTTATACTTATTTAAATAGTTTAACATGAGCAAATGCATCGTACGTCAGATATACCATTTTTAATAAATTGTCGCCTTTACAACTCGAGTTACCTCTGAACGAGTCGCATGATTGATCAATAAGCCATGAGTAATTATGCAAATTCAGTTTTTTTTCATCTATTTATTTGAATATTATAACAAAGACTTTACATTGAATATTTTATTAAAATTGTAAGTTTTTCATAAACGCTTCAAAATCCACAGTCTATTGATCAACTCCTCTATCCTTTCTCTTTCTCCTCACTAAAATAGATAAATTCCTAATGTAGTTTGTGGATAATATTTTTTTTTTCTAAAGCAAATCACATTTATCATCTGATATATTTTTTGAAATAATTTCTGTCTGTACATTTTCTTCTTTTCTCTTACTCCTCTTTCTCTTTCTAATGAATTCTTTTTATTCCGTAAAATAGTTTTTGTATATTCAATTTTGTTAAGTGCAATCCTTATTTCTGATAACTTACTTTTATTAGATAATTCTTGTGAATCTTCTACTACATCTTCCATATCATTTTGAGTGCGGCTTCTACCTTCAGTAAATTTAATATCTTGAACCGTATCATTAATTTCAATAGCTCTTTCGGTATCAAGTAAATCGCACTTATTATTTAATATACCTTTTGAATTGACTTCTGTCTCTGTAGTTTCTTCTTTTGTATCTTCTTCGAGTTTTCTTTGTTCTTCTAATCCACCCTTCTCATTTTGTAGGATCTTCCTTGTATCTTCATCTTTTTTAACTTCGACTTTATCCGATCTCCTAGGTCTGCCTCTATGTTTCGCTTCATCAGTTGCTATTACACCCGTTACTGCATTATCATTTTCTACAGATTTATACCTATCGCTATCACTAGCTGTGTTCGTTAAAAGAACTTCCCTTCGTTGACGAGTATCAGTTGTTTCGTTTTCACTATCTGAAATTGATTTTTGTTTAACACCTCTTTTTTCTTCTTTGGCAAATTTATTTTCTACATTTTCCGATGCCTTTTGTTTATTAATTATTTCACACTTGTCTTCGATTAATTTCGTCTTTAAAGCGCTTCGCAAAATTTTATTTGTGTTTGATTGTCTGGTTTGATTATAAACAATTTCTTCAAATTTTGGCGAAGTAGCAGGCTTTGCAGCAACATTATAACGACTGCTCCGTTTACTACTATCTAACATAGATGGAGATGGATTCTTGTCATCTTTATTCTCTAAACACTTCTCTTGTCTATTAGCATCTAAATTTCTCGACATAAGATCTGCTGAAGTTTTTGATTCTGTAGTGTCACACGCATTTTTCGCTGTCATCATTTGGTCTTCTTCTATAAGCAAATGTTCATTATTGTAAGCATTATCTCTTGCTTTTTGTATGGATTCTAATGATATATTTTGTTCAACGTTGTCTATTGATTTTGTATCATTTTCAGCAGTTGATTTACTAACTGCTTCTAATTCCTTCGTTTCAATTTGGTTTTCTTTATTTGTATCGCCGTCCAAAATATTTCTCATTGAAATATTATCCTTCTTGTTATGATCTTTTTCTGCTTCTCCCAAACTTTTACTTTTTTTGTCAAACCATTCTTGTAAATTTTGAGTATCTTGTGACGAAGATGGTGACAAATCATTATACAATACTGCAATATCTTCTTTCCTTCGTTTCACAGACTCTTTCTGGTATTCTGTTGAGCTATTGACATCAAACATTAAGTCTGTTTTAATGAAAATATAATCCTGTGAAGCGGTGTCAATTGATACTTTCTTTTCATAAGAATTTTTTACATTAGACGGCAATTCTTTTGAAAATTCTTTCAAAACCATTTCTTCATTTCCTACAGTAACGTCTGTTTTCTCCAAGCTTTTGTTCAAATTATTAGAAACTAAACTACCCTGATAACTCCGACTAGTCGCTGCTTTAATAGTCTCCTTTAACAGTTTTCTTAACTTGATTTCGTTCTGCTTCTGCATAGCGTCTAGTATGGCCCGAATACTTGGATCCACAGCAGTAGCCATAGGGCTAACAGAAGATGTGTCTTCTGATTTTTTGCTCATAGTGATTATTGTACTGTTGTTGGAGTCTGTACTAGCGAAGCTATTGCGACGAGTACGATAATATTTAAAAGAATCCAGTTTTTTACCTGAATATTCTTCTTTTCGTGACCAGTTTCAGTTTTGGTGATGATCGTAGTCCGCTTTCCGTAGAAGTCGTTTTCACGCAAAGTGAGCTGATCTGCAGAGGTCCGCTGATCCCTCAATCTTCAATGATGCACGTATGCTGAAATGCGTAATTTCGTTTTCTTGAAGTTGATGGATCCTGGCACGGATCGCCAAAATGTCACGTAAAGTTGGTACTTGGGTGGTAGTAAGAAGGCTGAGTCGTAACCCAACTACTTATTTTCCTTTATAAAACTTTATTATAAACACAAAATAACATCGAACCGGAGAATAGGGGTTGTATGAGTACAGCAACTAGAAGAGGAACAAGAACTGCCCGAGGTGGGTGAAGTCTCGGTTTATATACGTTTTGGTTTTAGGATGTTGATGGGCTAGGTGTAGGTTATGATGTAGAAAAGTGTCCGAAGGTCGGGGGTCCATATCCTATCTCTGATGTGAACGGAGATGCGTCACAGCCTTGGTGTATGCTATGATGATAAGGTGGTGATGTGTCCAAAAGTGTCCGAAGGTCGGGTGTCGATGTATTATCACTGATGTAGGTTGAGATGTGATTGATATCGCACTTGCCACGTTCCACTGGCATCAGTAAGGAAGTTCTGGGAAACATCGCAGACGCAACGTTAGCAAAATACGAGCTACTACGATACCTACATTTTATCACGCACCTTGCATGTCCCTAATACCCAACGAAATATGAGAAATTAAGAAGACGAAACTTCAGCAGCATCTACGTGTCTCAAGGATATGAGAAATTAGGAATAGATAATCAAGAAGACGAAACTTCAGCACAATCCGCTAAAGTAGACAGTTAGAAAATTCCTAATTTGTCACGTAGCAATGCTGTGATTCCCATAGAGATGATCCATCACGTGACAATTAGGATATTATAAATAAGCGGGAATAACATAGAGTAGAAGAGTCCTTATTCAAAATTCAGACCATTCACATTGTCACTCTGTCCGTCGAAATCGAATATTAAAAATGGTTTCAAAAAATCATTATTCGAATTAAGCATTCGTATTGTCACTTCATCTGCGGAATCAAAGTTAATTGTCAAAATTCGACACATCACCAAGCCATATATACCGCCGATCGACTTTACATCTAATCAAGGTAGGAAATTTGAAATTGTATATCCTCTTCTGTTTTAACTTGCAGTCGAACAAAGTTGTCTCTGAACAAAAGCACCCATAGTATCAAGCACACAATTTACGTAGATTTCATCCGAACGTCTTGAATTCACGATATAAAATTGAAATAAACGTTCTTGGCCAAGATTTAATAAATTGTCTGGAATAAAACAACTTTATCAAATTTCGATCTATTTCGTTTACAATTGTTCGCTGTATCAACCAGTGATTACGGTGTTTTCAACGCAGAGAACATCTATGGTTTTTCTTTTTCCTCTTCCAATCGTTAGCAGATTGCTCATCCTTGGGCGAGGCCTACGAAGCCACACTGATTGTCCACAGTGAATCCAGTTGCCAATTAAAATAATCATTTTTCGCTTACGACTCCACTAGTTGCCAAGAACGACTTATATTTTCTAAATTGTTAAATCTAACTGATTATTCGCTGTGTTAAACCATGTGTTAACGGTGTTTTCAATTATCGAAAACACTTATCGATTTTCGCATTCCTCCTCCCATCGTTGGCAAATATCGCCCGTCTTTGGGCAAGGCTTGCGAAATCGCACAAGTCGCACACAGAGAGTGATATTCATTTCACCTTGATCATATCAGATGACAAAACAAGAAAGAATCGAAAAGATAAAAGTCACCTCAGCAAGAAGCGAACCGAACGTTGGTACAAACGATTAATTGCTGCAGAAGTTAAAAGGGAAGAAAAGAGGCGCAGAGAAGAGTTAGAATTAAATCACGAAGATTCTGTACCGAGTTTTTCGCCCTCGAGTTCACTTATTTCCGAACATTCTAATCTCGATCGCCATCGCCTACATCATACGATAGCGTTTGTCATAAACCGTATTATGTTAATCGCCCGAACGAGTAAAAATTAGCTTTCGCCATTAATCCTATCGACACAAATAAATCTTACCCTACTAAACATTTGTAAAACTTATCCGATTAGAAGCTCGAGTATTTACTATATCTACATATATATGTCGGGTTTACATTAGAATTAGGGTTAGGGGCGTGAAGCGAATCTTCGTTTGGATTACACGTCGTCGTTATGCAATAGAGAAGACATTGGCTAGTGTAAGTACGATTACCATAGAACCGGACAAGTAACCGTGGTAATTAGATACTCGAGAAACTAATGATAATGATCCTAGGTTCAATAACCAATCCGCGGACAACGGGACGGTAGTCGTACGCACTCGCAAAAATCTAAGTCGGATTCTGTGTTAATATTCGCTGACCGTAAGGCGTTAATCTTTTTTTGTCGATGAGACCGCAAGACAGAATGACTTTCCGTCCCGGTGATACCTCAGAGGAAGATTATGACGGGGTGTGTCTAAGGACACGAGGTCATCGGATTCGTCGGGGATATCCTACCTTCGGAAAGTAAGGGAAATTGACGTTGCTGCTAATTGGCAAATCTCCATATCGGTAGTTAGAAAAGGATGCTAGCCGCCCTTGAGGGAAGGTTGCTAGTGGGAGACGTCGTTCATGGAAAAATAGGTCTCTCCTGTCTTCCTGTAACTGGGACAAAGACTGTGTATCTGTTGAAGGATTTTAGGTAACTAGATATTAGTGTTTATGACGGTCCTCGGGCTAGCCGATCACGTGCAGCGGAGACGCGTCGGCATCTGGTAAACATCCTGCCCGGAGAATAGGATCTGCGTGTGACGAGCTACGGAACAGAAACCGTTGGAATGTTTACTGTCACGTGTCGTTACAAATCTTTCTTTTAAGGAGAGCTATAGGGTTACTCAATGCCTTTGTTAGATGGAGAGTTCGTCCCGTTGACCGCGGTTACGTTCGGCGACTAATTGTCGCCTTGAGCCCAAGCTCATTGTCACAAGTCTCAAACAAATACAATTGGGTAGAATGACGGCAAACCGTTTAATTACAAATGTAGATTTTAATTACAACGTTTTTATGGATTTTTCCGAGGTTTCAGAGGGAAGGCACCAGTGTCCTTTTATCTCCGACATATATATTTATTGTACACCACCATACACTATTTCTATATTTGTATCCGACGATACTTATAACCGACATTGTAACACCTTTCATCGACAAAATCGAATAAATTATAACATATTTACATCAATATAACTCAATCGGACGAAATAAATATATTTGTCAATGTCAATTGTCTATTCCGAAAAACTTTAATCCTCTCCCGTGCCAGTACTCCTGCGTATAGCAGGTTAGCCGAAAAGTGGAATTCGTTTGCCAGTTGCATTAAACGTTAGTTAACGCTACCCATTATACGTAAATTACCGGATAAAACTCTTACGAAGTTCAGGAAATACGCGACAGACGAAGGTACAAAGATTTGTTTTCCTACAGCCGAAAACGTGCTACAGATGCACTTCCAGACTGGGAATTCAATCTAATAGTTGCCGAAAATACACGACAGACGAGGGTACAAAGATTTGTCTTCCTACAGCCAAGAACGTGCTACAGATGCACTTCCAGACTGGGAATTCAATCTAGTTACCAAAGACATTATAGACGAACAATACCCATCACACACATTAATACTCTTAACTTGAAGAGAAACAATAATAATAGTAATAAAAAAAAAACTTTTTTGAAATAGTCCTTAGACTATTTCTGGTGGCAGCAACTACCGTATTAATCAGAAATCTAAATCAATATTTCATACACAATAATATCATTTCAATATTTCTCTTTCGATTAAACTTAATTCAAACAGAAAATAAATTCAATAAAATTAAAATTAAAAATTTGATCGATTTCAACGAATACGAAACCTAGCACTGGGCTTGTTTCGGCACTCAAACAGACGGGCATTCCATGTAGCGCGTAAAATGGAGTGGAAAGTGCGCTTGAACGTCGCAATATCACAAATGGGAAGGAAATGACGGCTAGTTTTCGTCAAAATCGACGAAATAATCGCGATTTACGAGCTGCTGGGCTTGTTTCGACACTGGAGCGGGCGTGCATTACTTTTGGCGTGTAAGATGGAGTGAAAAGAGCGCTTAAACGTCGAAATATCTCCAACGAGAAGGAAATGACGGCTAGTTTTCGGCAAAATCAACGAAATAATCGCGATTTGCGACCTGCTGGGCTTGTTTCGACACTCGAACGGGCGTGCATTACAATTGGCGTGTAAGATGGAGTCAAAAGAGTACTTAAACGACGAAATATCTCAAACGGGAAGGACATGGCGGCTACTTTTCGACGAAATCGTCGCGTTTTGCGAGCAGTTGGGTTTGTTTCGACGCTGAAACGACCGTGCATTACATTTGGCGTGTAAAATGGAATGAAACGAGCGCCCAAACGTCGATATATCTCCAATAGGAAGGAAATGATAGTTAGTTTTTGACAAAAACCGAAGAAAGCATCGCGATTTGCGAGCTGCTGGGCTTGTTAAGACGCTGGAATGGGCGTGCATTGCATTTGCAGTGTAAAATGGAGTGAAACGAGCGCCTAAACGTCGAAATATCTCCAACGAGAAGGAAACGACTGTTGTTTTCGGCAAAACGGACGAAATAATCAACAAGATACTGCTGGCCAAGACGCTGGAATGGGCGTGCATTGCATTTGCAGTGTAAAATGGAGTGAAACGAAGCGCCCGTAAACGTCGATATATCTCCAACAGGAAGGAAATGATAGTTGGGTTTTCGAAAATCGACGCGAAATCTTCAATGATTTGCGAGATATTTTATTTGTTTCGACGCATACCCGCACGTATTGCATTAGCACCGTGAAATGGAGTCTGAGCGCTTAAAACGTCGAAATATCTCCAACGTCTGTGTCGACGGCAATTTTTCGTCAAAATCGACGAAATCTTCGTTTACTTCAGTAGATATTTTGCTTGTTTCGACGCATAAACGGTACTGCATTGCATTAGCACTGTGAAATGGAGTTCAACGAGTGCTTAAACGTCGAAATATCTCCAACGGGAAGGAAATGACGGCTATTTTTCGTCAAAATCAACGAAATCTTCGCGATTTGCGAGATATTTTGCTTGTTTCGACGCTTAAACGGTACTGCATTGCATTAGCACTTTGAAATGGAGTTCAACGAGTGCTTAAACGTCGAAATATCTCCAACGGGAAGGAAATGACGGCTATTTTTCGTCAAAATCGACGAAATCTTCGCGATTTGCGAGATATTTTGATTGTTTCGACGCTTAAATGGTTGTGCATTGCATTAGCACTGTGAAATGGAGTTCAACGAGTGCTTAAACGTCGAAATATCTCCAACGGGAAGGAAATGACGGCTATTTTTCGTCAAAATCGCGATTTGCGAGATATTTTGATTGTTTCGACGCTTAAATGGTTGTGCATTGCATTAGCACTGTGAAATGGAGTTCAACGAGTGCTTAAACGTCGAAATATCTCCAACGGGAAGGAAATGACGGCTATTTTTCGTCAAAATTTACGAAATCATCGCGATTTGCGAGATATTTTGATTGTTTCGACGCTTAAATGGTTGTGCATTGAATTAGCACTGTGAAATGGAGTTCAACGAGTGCTTAAACGTCGAAATATCTCCAACGGGAAGGAAATGACGGCTATTTTTCGTCAAAATTTACGAAATCTTCGCGATTTGCGAGATATTTTGATTGTTTCGACGCTTAAATGGTTGTGCATTGAATTAGCACTGTGAAATGGAGTTCAACGAGTCCTTAAACGTCGAAATATCTCCAACGGGAAGGAAATGACGGCTATTTTTCGCCCAAAATTTACGAAATCTTCGCGATTTGCGAGATATTTTGATTGTTTCGACGCTTAAATGGTTGTGCATTGCATTAGCACTGAGAAATGGAGTTCAACGAGTGCTTAAACGTCGAAATATCTCCAACGGGAAGGGAATGACGGCTACTTTTCGTCAAAATCAACGAAATCATCGCGATTTGCGAGATATTTTGATTGTTTCGACGCTTAAATGGTTGTGCATTGCATTAGCACTGTGAAATGGAGTTCAAAGAGTGCTTAAACGTCGAAATATCTCCAACGGGAAGGAAATGACGGCTATTTTTCGTCAAAATTTACGAAATCTTCGCGATTTGCGAGATATTTTGATTGTTTCGACGCTTAAATGGTTGTGCATTGCATTAGCACTGTGAAATGGAGTTCAACGAGTGCTTAAACGTCGAAATATCTCCAACGGGAAGGAAATGACGGCTATTTTTCGTCAAAATTTACGAAATCTTCGCGATTTGCGAGATATTTTGATTGTTTCGACGCTTAAATGGTTGTGCATTGCATTAGCACTGTGAAATGGAGTTCAACGAGTGCTTAAACGTCGAAATATCTCCAACGGGAAGGAAATGACGGCTATTTTTCGTCAAAATCGCGATTTGCGAGATATTTTGATTGTTTCGACGCTCAAATGGTTGTGCATTGAATTAGCACTGTGAAATGGAGTTCAACGAGTGCTTAAACGTCGAAATATCTCCAACGGGAAGGAAATGACGGCTATTTTTCGTCAAAATTTTTGAAATTTTCGCGATTTGCGAGATATTTTGATTGTTTCGACGCTTAAATGGTTGTGCATTGAATTAGCACTGTGAAATGGAGTTCAACGAGTGCTTATACGTCGAAATATCTCCAACGGGAAGGAAATGACGGCTATTTTTCGTCAAAATTTTTGAAATTTTCGCGATTTGCGAGATATTTTGATTGTTTCGACGCTTAAATGGTTGTGCATTGCATTAGCACTGTGAAGTGGAGTTCAACGAGTGCTTAAACGTCGAAATATCTCCAACGGGAAGGAAATGACGGCTATTTTTCGTCAAAATTTTTGAAATTTTCGCGATTTGCGAGATACTTTGATTGTTTCGACGCTCAAATGGTTGTGCATTGAATTAGCACTGTGAAATGGAGTTCAACGAGTGCTTAAACGTCGAAATATCTCCAACGGGAAGGAAATGACGGCTATTTTTCGTCAAAATTTTTGAAATTTTCGCGATTTGCGAGATATTTTGATTGTTTCGACGCTCAAATGGTTGTGCATTGAATTAGCACTGTGAAATGGAGTTCAACGAGTGCTTAAACGTCGAAATATCTCCAACGGGAAGGAAATGACGGCTATTTTTCGTCAAAATTTTTGAAATTTTCGCGATTTGCGAGATATTTTGATTGTTTCGACGCTCAAATGGTTGTGCATTGAATTAGCACTGTGAAATGGAGTTCAACGAGTGCTTAAACGTCGAAATATCTCCAACGGGAAGGAAATGACGGCTATTTTTCGTTTTTGAAATTTTCGCGATTTGCTAGATATTTTGATTGTTTCGACGCTCAAATGGATGTGCATTGAATTAGCACTGTGAAATGGAGTTCAACGAGTGCTTAAACGTCGAAATATCTCCAACGGGAAGGAAATGACGGCTATTTTTCGTCAAAATTTTTGAAATTTTCGCGATTTGCGAGATATTTTGATTGTTTCGACGCTCAAATGGTTGTGCATTGAATTAGCACTGTGAGATGGAGTTCAACGAGTGCTTAAACGTCGAAATATCTCCAACGGGAAGGAAATGACGGCTATTTTTCTTCGAAATTTTTGAAATCTTCGCGATTTGCGAGATATTTTGATTGTTTCGACGCTTAAATGGTTGTGCATTGCATTAGCACTGTGAAATAGAGTTCAACGAGTGCTTAAACGTCGAAATATCTCCAACGGGAAGGAAATGACGGCTATTTTTCGTCAAAATCGCGATTTGCGAGATATTTTGATTGTTTCGATGCTGAAATGGTTGTGCATTGAATTAGCACTGTGAAATGGAGTTCAACGAGTGCTTAAACGTCGAAATATCTCCAACGGGAAGGAAATGACGGCTATTTTTCGTCAAAATTTTTGAAATTTTCGCGATTTGCGAGATATTTTGATTGTTTCGACGCTTAAATGGTTGTGCATTGCATTAGCACTGTGAAATGGAGTTCAACGAGCGCTTAAACGTCGAAATATCTCCAACGGGAAGGAAATGACGGCTATTTTTCGTCAAAATCGCGATTTGCGAGATATTTTGATTGTTTCGACGCTCAACTGGTTGTGCATTGCATTAGCACTGTGAAATGGAGTTCAACGAGTGCTTAAAGGTCGAAATATCTCCAACGGGAAGGAAATGACGGCTATTGTCACGTCCCGCGCTCCGCACGCGCCGTAACGAGAACAAGAAAACTATTCTATACAAAACGCGCGAATAAAGATTTGAATACACAAACGAACACACGGCGCCGCGAAACTAAAGGAAGGATTAACAAAGTGAGGGGCGACTAATAAATCCAATCAGTATAAAATAAAATAAAATAAATGAAACCAGCTAACGGATTGAACGAGTTACGAACCAAACAAATAAACCAGGAAATAAGAATAACTACGGAAAGGGAAATAATTGAAACGCCAGAAATACGAGTATATATAAATATATTTTAATCAATCAACTTGAAGAGTCACATATAAGTATAAACATATATGCTAGGCACGTAATAAATTAGTAAATATTAGAGTTAGCGCTTATAATACTATGCAATAAATACAATATTATCAATTTATGAAATATAAGTATATACAAAGTTAAAAACTAATACATACAATATTGTATTATTAAAGAAATAAAAGTTACATTGTCAGAAACATATATATATGTGTGCGCATTCTATTAAACAGATACATACTTAAAACTAGCCTACGTTCCGGTAAAGAGTTATAAAATAAGAACTACGCTACGAAACATGCATGTCTCTATACAAACATATAAAAATCTATATTCTAAACTACTACTAATCTATGTGCATTCTACAATCTAAAATACATACTTAAAACTAGCCTAGATGCCGGTAGAGCATTATAATATAAGAATTACATTATGAAACATGCATGTCTCTATACAAACTTATAAAAATCTATATTCTAACCTACTACTAATCTATGTGCATTCTACAATCTAAAATACATACTTAAAACTAGCCTACATGCCGGTAGAGCATTATAATATAAGAATTACATTATGAAACATGCATGTCTCTATATAAACATATAAATAATTTATTTTTCTAAACTAAAACTACTATTAATAATCTACAAAAGAAATAGAACACACAACGCAACACTTGGGACTAAGCGACAACCTGTCGATAGCCCAAACGCTCAAAGTAATTAACACCGCAACGACCTGAGTAATTGCATACAGAAATTCTATCATCAAACACAAATATGTAAACACACACTAAACGCACAATAATCTAGAAACAAAACCTTCAATACTATGTTGTCACACTACAAGATATATATGTATATATGAAATCAAATGATTGACACATAACCTCAAATACACAACACTATATCACTAAAGAATCTGAATGAAAATCACTTTGCCAGAAATATATACATATATACGCGTGCGTGTGTGTGTTCTATCTTATTAAAAGAAATTAATATAAAATAAATAATTAACATTTCATTTCGTATGAACACTATATGGGCAAGAGAGATATGCATATAAATACGTATATATATATATATATATATATGTATGTATGTATGTATGTGTGAGTGCATATGTTTTATATTATCGAATACTCTATGAAATAAACTACTCGAAACAATAAATAATGCAATCGAAGAATTACAAAACATTAGCTATACTGAAGTGACACACAACATAAACATATATATATATATACGTATATTCACACGAGTTATACTATTTAATAATATTAATAAATAAATTTTCTAATTGCGGTAGAATAAGGAAAAAACGAGCGACAGACGAAAATTACTTCGATATCAAACAAAACTAAAGACCCGTCACTAAAAACTTTACTGATGACATTTATGAGCGGCCATGTTGGATTTACACGCGTCATGGCGACAGGAATATTAGGGATTAATGGAAGTCAGGCGCGAGAAACAAATCATGAAAACACATTGTTAACACTTTTCTTTAATAAATTTTATGGGCAACTACAAATATAAAAATATATATATATATTTAAATAAAAGGGGGGAAATATAAAATTAAAAAATTAACAAATGTAAAATAGATAACCTAACACTATCAGACTAAAAAAAAATATATATATATATATACACATATTGAACACAAAATTAATAATAATAAGGAACATCAAAACAGCGAACCAACAAAATTGAGGCAGCTACAATAAATCAAAATCGAAGCAAGGAGCTCCGGGATAAAGTTCGTTGAACTCACACATACACCAATAGCGCACAACAGGGGAAATTCCCTTTCTCCCAGAAGCATGGTGACGAAGATGCGCCTCCAAAACCTCTTCGGAATCCCTCTTTCGCTTGGGCCGGAAACAACACGGTATATTTTAAATAAAACGAAACAGGACGAACCAAACGAACTAAAAATAAGACTAAATACGTACCAGGGAAGTCTGGAAAGGAACCTCTGATAGAAACGACTCAGCAAACATGGTTCGAACGTCGATCACCGAAGCCTAAGGAAATAGCAAAAAAGGGAAAAACAATCAAAATCACAAAACAATCTTAATATGCAAACATCCAAACTTACGCAAAACAATTCGAAGGAGGAGGTCTTTGTTATGGGAGAGCAGCGGAGTTGCGCGTGTTGCCCGAGCAAACTTTAAAATAATAATGATGCTGCAGCCACCAGCCCTTCCACGCGCCGAAGAAACACCGGTAATTCCCACGGTACAGCACGTGGAAGTTTCTCGCGGAACGGACTAGATCAGCGTGGAATGCTTCAAATCTCCTACACGTTAGCTCAGCGGAAACACAGGACTGATAAAAAACTAAGTCGAAATATGGAATTTACATTTTGTCACGTACGATTCCAAGAAGCCCAAACTGCAACATCCCGATTCCCACGGAAGCGTACCCCCAGCGGACCACCACCCCGTGGGGGATGGCATTATAAATAAGCGATGCAACATAGCGCGGCGTTCATTATTCGTGCATTATTCGTTCTTTAATTCTTTATTCGTTCTTCAGTTCATTATTCGTGCATTATTCGTTCTTTAATTCTTTATTCGTTCTTCAGTTCATTATTCGTGCATTATTCGTTCTTTAATTCTTTATTCGTTCTTCAGTTCATTATTCGTTCATTAGTTTGCGATCGTTTGTTACTACGGCTCATTATTCTTTGCGTCTAGAAATTTGTATAAGTATTTTGCGTTTCGGGGTCTTTAGTTTTTCGATAAAGAGAAGAGAGTCGCGATTAAATAAAGTAAAATTTTAAGTCTTCATTACGATATCAATTCAGTTAGCAAGTCACTCAATTTGTATCGAAATAGTTTAATAAAGTAAAGGTTGATAGAAAACTATATTCGAGATTAAATAATAAACCCAACAACCTTCGACGATCACCGGGACAGCTGGAGTGATGGCACCAGATAGCACCTTTTCCTCAAGGTAAGCAAATTAAATTTAAAAAACTTTCTTCTTCTCTGGCAATCTCGTTGTCCTCGAGAATTGAATCAAAACCTCCTATCATCGATTTCATTTACGGTTTTAAAGATAGAAATATTGCTTAAATTTTAAACAAAGGAGTTGTCCGTTGTGTCGGCTTGTGCGAACGGTGTTTTCAGCTACTGAAACACCCACTGATCTTCGCCTTCCTCCTCCCACTGTTGGTAAATTATTACCCGTCTTTGGGCAAGGCTGGCGAAATCACACGAGTCCCACACAGAGAGGATCGTTAGAATTATCCTCGATAGCTAAACTCAAAAGGCAAGAAAATCGTGGCGACAGAATCCATCGGGGTAAATGAATTGAGTTTCGGTCTTAACAGTGAAATTAAAAGAGAAGAGGAAGTCAAACGAAAAAATAAATTTATATAAAACAACAAACAATCTCACATTCCTATCTAATCCAGCAACGCTAAAATATATATATCTAGCTAATCAAATATATATATATAATAACCTAACCCATTTCACATTCAAGTAAAAATCCGTTCGACGAGGAAAAATATTTATTGTACCCAGCTTTAATCCTCTCCCGCGCTAGTATCCCTGCGCATAGCAGGTTAGCCGAAAAGTGAAATTCGTTTACCAGTTGCATTAAGCGTCAGTTAACGCTACCCATTAAACGCAAAAGAAAATAATAAAAAATAAAATATTTTGAAATAGTCTTTGGACTATTTCTGGTGGCAGCAACTACCGTATTAATTAATAACCTAAATCGGAATTAAATACACAATAATATCATTTTAATTTATTTCCTTTCCGATTAAATTCAAAACTCAAACTCAACTATAAAAAAAAAAATTTTTTTTCAGTAAAATTCAACCTTAGATTTGATCGATTTAAACAAACAAATTGATACGTAACATATTAGTAGTTATAAATTTTTGGTGGCAGCGGTGGGATACGCTCCACGGAGGATTAAAGTTGGTTTAAACGGTTCGATTCGCTCCACAAAGGATTAAAGTTGTTACGATTATCGATAAAATATATACCTAAGAAATAATGTCGACTAAATTAGAATCGTTGGACAAAGACATGATCTTGATGTTATCGGAAAAACTTAAAGCATGGGATGCGAATTTTCGCGACATGAGTACAACAATGAATAAATTACAAGACGATGTGCGTTCACTGAAAATAAAAAAAGAAAGCAAGACACCCGTATCATCGCCGATAATTTCCCAAGCGACAATACCGATAGAAGTTAATCCCCAATCAATTAAGTTAAAAGATGCCATAGAGACAGTACCAGTGTTCGACGGATATCGACCCTCGGTATTTCGATTTTTAAGAGCATGCGAGCGCGCACGAAACATGGTTCCTAAGCATCAAGAATCTCAGTTAGTAAAATTATTAACGAACAAACTTCGCGGACACGCATTTCTCGCCATAGAAGACACAAAAATAATAAGTTTAAACGATTTCGGGAGTAAATTAAAAGATATGTTCGGTCCGGGAAAAACGGTTAACGAATATAAAGGGGAATTAGCTACAATATTTCAACGACCGGGAGAAGATATTTTGGACTACGTAGATCGCGTCAAAGATCTCAGACTGGCGATAATGAACGGGGAAAAATGTGAGTACGGCACCGTATTTCAAGATAGGATAGATCGAGACACGAGGGAAGCTTTCGTTAAGGGGCTCCCAAACGAGGTGTATTTACGAGTAAAGATAGCAGGATACCAATCCTTGGACGATGCGTACCGCCAAGCCGTGAAAGCAACACGAGAATTAAAACAAGTGAAAAATAGAATTCGATACCGACATTCGACACCTTCGGATAATTATAACCAAAACAACGTTCATCCACCATACAATAGTATTTATACTGTAAACAACCGCCAGAACTGGAGATTTGTACCGCCGTCGCGGAAACATCTAAACAACCCGGGAATAGAAGAAAATGTCAGGAAAGAAACAAGAGCAATAACTTGGGAAGAAAAATGCATAAATAAATACCTCGATAGAGATCTAAATCAAAAGAGAGATGCTGATCATTTCAACCAATCAACTTTTCAATGCAAATACCATTCTGTTGCTGTGATAAGGGATAATGTCACGTTAAATAATAAAAGGACGCACGGTGCCATAGACAGGATCATGAATGAGAAATTTTCTGAGTTACCAAACAAGATAAATAATATTAGTGCCAAAGAACTTTCAGACGAAGCAGAAACTAGGAAATTGAACGACGAGACGACAGGCAATGCTTATCCACTGCCTAACATCACAGAGATATTGGACCCGCTGGGAAATGCGAATTGCCTCTCCACGTTCGACTTGGCAAAGATACAAAAGCAAGACTCCACGAATTTCGTGAATGTTTCAACCATAATAGGAAAAGAGATAGCGAGTGCATCTCACTCAAAAACTTCTATAAAACCATCAGAAGGAAACTTTATCGAACTCAAAGCCAAATCATTAAATTGCAAGGAAGATCACACTATAGAGAATAAAAATATAGCTATCCATAAATCCAAAACAGAATCTATAAGTAAAAAGGTTTGTAATAAAAATTCAAAGAATAATTCCAAATCTACCAAAAATATTCCTAAACGTTCCTTACAAATAAATAATAATTTAATTACAATAAGCACTTCCAGTGAAACTATTCATCCTGAAAAGGTAGAGGAAAATAAAGGTGTTGTGAATAAAGTAAATAAAGAAGAAAAAGGGGTAACTAAGGAAAAGGATTCTAAACATTTTCAAGCTGAAGAAACACAAGTTCAACGAGCTCGAAGAAATCAAAAGGGAGAAAATAGGGAATCACCAGTCGAAGATATATCTAAAAACTTGAATAAATACGCTAGCCATTGGATTATAATTGGATTAAAAATACTTTATTGGTTACTACATCTAATATTTGACGTAGGTAACATAGTAGATAGTGCTGATCTTATGATTTCCCTAGGAAAATATAGATGGTATCACACTATACTATATACAAAATATTTTTGGGTTAATATGGCTGCCGCACTTTCAAAAATTTGTATCTTGAATGCTATTAGCAAGCAATTGGGTAATTGGATCAATGTCAGTAAACCTGCGTCTTGGCGCAAAATAAAAACTAAAATGAAGGAAAGGAACGAAATTCTCCCCGCACGAATTAGTTTCGGACATCTAGCCAAAGAACCTATTGGTGAAGTAGCAATCGAAGAGAACACGGAACCAACATGCGCAGAATATCTCAAAGATCTGTTCAATAAAATTAACACTGTACGACGAATGGCAAGAGAAAATTTGATAAAGTCCAAACTAAGACCAACAATCGACGAATCAACCTTCAAGATTTTAAAACAGGAGACTCGATATATCTATTAAAAGAACCTAGTAAGGAAAATTCTCCCATCAATATATTAGACGACACAAAGTGCTAGAAATCTTGCAGAACAAAACGTCAAGATTGAAGTAAAAGGGATTCCGCGAACGGTGCACTTAAACAAGCTAAAACTAGCGCATAATCGAAATAAGCAATGAATAAAGTGATTTCAGTGGGCAACGTAGTGCAGTAGTGTATATTGTAGTGCTGTTCGTCGATACAGATATCGAACACCTAAAAGGAAAGGAAAAATTATTATGTGTACTCTAATTATTGTTTGAATATAAAACGTGTTGATTCAACAAATAATTAAAAGAGTGAAAGTGAAAGTTACCTTGAGAACAAGTAATCAACAAATAAGGAAGTGTACATGCAAGTATAGATTATGGATCGTTGTTCGTGGAACATAACGTATGACAGCAACCTAAAATAAGTGAATAAATTAGTCTCAATTGTCTCAGTGCAAAATGCAAGGTTACTAAGTGTTATAACTATATTGTGAATAAATCAAAAGGAAGTGTGACACTGTCCATCGAATAATACAGATAGCGGAAACCTAAAAGAAAAAAAAAGAAAATTATCAGGTGTACTCCAATTATTGTTTGAATATACAACGTGTTGATTCAATAAATAATTAAAAGAGTGGAAGTGAAAATTACCTTGTGAACAAGTGATAATAATACAAGAAGGTTTACGTGCAAAATAGGTTATGGCTCCCTGTTTGCGGAACACCATGTACAACAGCCAGCTGAAGAATAAATGAACAAATTAACTTCAACTGCCTTAATGCAAGTTACAACAGTACTAAATGTCATAACAATACTGTGGAAGCATGCCACTGTTCGTCGAACAACACAGATAGCGGAACCCTGAAAAGGAAAAGAAGTTTATTACGAGTGCTCCGATTACTGTTTGAATGTGAAACGTGTTAGTTCAACGAATAATTAAAACGGTGAAGGTGCAACTTACCTCGTGAACAATTAATCACCAGACAAGGAAGTGTACATGCATGAATTTTGCAGATTAACAAGAAGAAATAAAGTAGCTGATAAGTGTAGAAAGAGGTTAGAAAATAATTAAGATAGATTAATTGAAAGTAAAAGGATATTTTATTATGTATTAATCTACGTAGTATTGTTATATTATTATATCTAACATGTAGAAGCGGATTTTGTAATGCACAATAGCGGTCGCACACACAATGCCTTATACACATATTAAATTAAATAAACTAAACAGTACCTTTATGGCTACAGATATAAGACGATTGAAGACAACCGTAGTAAGTATTTAAGGCATATCGAACAATCAGATGATGTTGTGGGAATGCTCTAGGTAAGTGATGCAGCATCGAAAGAGTAGAACCTGAAGAATTACAGACAATGTTAATCTAACAAGTAGATTTTAATCACTAATAAGGGAACTAACTCATATCATACACAAAATAATAGCAGATAGCAAGTACATGCAATAATGAATTAATAGGAAAAATAAGAAAGGTTAATAAACACAGGAATAGGTTAGAAATTAATCAAGATAGACTAACTAAATATTAACAACATGACCGAACTCGGTGCAAAAGAATAAAGTTACGCTACACAAAATATCTGGTAACACAATACACAAAAAACATTAACTAAATTAAACAAGACTTATACAAATGCAAGTCGTGTATAATCAAAACAATGACTATTGAAATTCGGTAACAACACAATCCATGCTATCACATTTAAGTAACACACGGTATTGACACACACAATATCATAATACACAAAACAATATTACAGAAACACTACTAAATAAAAATTATAGTAATTAACAATTAATTAGCTATTTCAACAACACGCTACTGTTGACATTAAACCAACGATACACGCAAGCGACCATGTTGAAAAATTCGTCGCGCGTACCCCACACATACGCACCTCATCACAAATAATAGCCAATACATTGTAATACAGCATCATAATAGCAATGTTAGGTACTAATAAAAAAAAAAACAAGAAAAAAAAGAGGGAGAGAGTTAAGGAAAGTATATATAATAAATAACAACTAACATAATCATAACATATTATATATATATATATATATATAATATACAGAGATACAGTATTCATACAAGGAACAGGTCCGAATGAAACATATATATATATATATATATATATATAAAAAAAATATAATATATATATATATATTAACTATTTTTGTATGTGTGTACAGAACTGATAGCGAATTCATCAACCATTCTCTGAACGACGGATGGAAGAACATGTAGGTGTTGTCCAGACGTTTCACGAGGAATCCAGAGAGCATTTCGAATCTCTGCAGAAAATCCTCCCATGCACGATCGTTTACAATAATCAGACTCATCTCGAAAGAAATTTTTTTTAGTTCAAGGAATAGCAATCCGCACCGTAGAACTGTAAAGCACCTGTACGCCACTCACGAAACCAAATACTTTTGCTATCCATCTGTAAACAAACAACATCTATAACTATACATATAATTTTCACTTATGTTTACCAATATATATACACGCATGTTGTAAAGTAGGCAATATCTATTGATAATCCAAGTGACTCGTAAAATAAGTCGTTATATTTACCATTACACGCACATATATATATATATATTCAAAGACGAGCTATATTTGTAATAAAAAAAAAAAAGGAGAGAAAAAAAATATATAAATATAAACTTTTTATATATGTAAATTAATAATAATAAAAGGTTATTCTTATTTCTAATAAACCCGAGAGTAAGAAACAATTTAATAAATTGTTGATAGGAAGATGAACCACCTAGTCATCGTACTCACCCTCATCAAAATAACATACGGCCTGGTAGGATATGACTGCAACGGCAACCACCTCAATGTTACCACTATCTCTCTAAACTCCATCGGGGACTGCAGCATACAGCCTACATTGACTGAAACCCAAGATATTTATATACAATTACTTCAACTCTCAGAATTTGAATTTACCAACGTAAGGCAATGCAAGGTGCAAATAACTCGAATTGTATATTACTGCGGCATGCACTCTCACACGTCGGCAGTGCATAACGGATTCGCCGAATACCTCCATGAAACAACCGCCCAACAATGTGCAAGGATGCACCAAGACGGCACGTTTTCACTCGGACCACAAAACCTTATAGTTGGTCTAAAGGATAATGCAACAGAAACAAGGTCGCTTGTCCTAGCCGGCAAGCTAACAGACGACGGCAGCTGCCAGGGAACACAGTATGTAGACCCATACGGGAGCTGGGAAAAGGTTGTCGTACAAGCAACAGTGAGGATAAGTTTAAAATCAGCAGTCGTGCCAGTACGGATCGAGGCGAACAAAATTCTACTGAAATCAGGAACGGTATGTACCTTTAGCGAAGGAAACTGTCTAGACGCTGAAGACGGATACACTTATTGGCAACCACAACCACCCTCACCATGCAAATTTGATCAGTACGATGTACTATATGAAGGAATTGCTACAAAGATCCAGGAAATAAAAACCAATAGAGAATCAGCACAACCAGTTTACGCACTAACAACGCAGGAAGTAACATTTGCACTGACTAAAACCGGAGAACAGCCACTGTGTGGATATACCCTACTATCCACCGAACACCCCAAATTGTTCCTATTAGAAACAACAAGAGGAAATACGTTCATCTCCAAAAGGAAGACAGCAGTCGAAAACTTGGACATATTCGCATACGTCAACTCAAAATTCATCTACGTAGAGAAACATATTAAACGACAAATGACAACATTGTACCATGATATATTGACACAAAGATGTACCATGCAGAAGAAACTAATAGAGAATGCTTTAAGCTTAGCAATCTTACTGCCCGATGAATTTGCCTATACCATAACCAAAACTCCAGGACACATGGCCCTGATCGCAGGAGAAGCAGTCCACATAGTCAAATGCATTCCGGTACAAGTAAAAGTACGACATACAACAGAATGCTACTCGGAACTACCTGTTTGGCAAGGGAATCGCACCGCATTTTTAACGCCAAAAACACACATTCTAACGCAACACGGAAACCACAGAGAATGTAGCGCGGTACTACCTACACTATACAATATCGACGGACTCTGGCACAAATTCGTACCAAAACCCATGGAAACAATTGCACCACAGGAACTTCGCCCGGACGTACGTCAAACGTGGCAATATTCAGCACCATCGTCGTTGGCCACGAGCGGAATATACACCCAAAAGGACCTCGACGCACTTCGGGACCACGTCATGTTCCCGGCAGAAAAATCTGCAGTTTTGAACACATTGGCCAGAGGAGCAACAGGAAAAACAATCGTCCCTGGAACAGTAAACATTCTGGGAATAATGGACGAAAACACATTAACGACAATAGCAAAAAATACCGTATCAAGCTTATGGAATGGTTTTATGGAATTTGGAACTGTCAGTGCAGCAATATTTGGAATACTTGTAATATTTAAATTAATCAAGACGATAATAGATATAGCCATACACGGATACCAGTTACGTGAAACTTACGGATGTGGAATCGCCCTATTAGGAGCAATATGCGGCTCAGTTACCCACCTGCTACTATACCTCAAAGGAAAACGAAATATCGATGATCAAACGGCACAACCTAGAGGAATATCGATAACACCAGTAGTCACTCAACAATCAACGCCATCTACATCCGCCTTGAGCGAACTCAGAGATACCATCAGTCAAATTTCCTTTGGAAATTTGAACTCCAAGGGCGGGGGTGTCACGTCCCGCGCTCCGCACGCGCCGTAACGAGAACAAGAAAACTATTCTATACAAAACGCGCGAATAAAGATTTGAATACACAAACGAACACACGGCGCCGCGAAACTAAAGGAAGGATTAACAAAGTGAGGGGCGACTAATAAATCCAATCAGTATAAAATAAAATAAAATAAATGAAACCAGCTAACGGATTGAACGAGTTACGAACCAAACAAATAAACCAGGAAATAAGAATAACTACGGAAAGGGAAATAATTGAAACGCCAGAAATACGAGTATATATAAATATATTTTAATCAATCAACTTGAAGAGTCACATATAAGTATAAACATATATGCTAGGCACGTAATAAATTAGTAAATATTAGAGTTAGCGCTTATAATACTATGCAATAAATACAATATTATCAATTTATGAAATATAAGTATATACAAAGTTAAAAACTAATAGTCTAACGAATACATAAAACATACAATATTGTATTATTAAAGAAATAAAAGTTACATTGTCAGAAACATATATATATGTGTGCGCATTCTATTAAACAGATACATATTTGAAACTAGCCTACGTTCCGGTAAAGAATTATAAAATAAGAACTACATTACGAAACATGCATGTCTATATATATATATATATATATATATATTATAGTCTAAACTAAACTACTATTAATGTACGCTCGAATCGACAATCTAAGATACAGGCTATGCTCCGGTAAAGAGTTATAAAATAAGAACTACGCTACGAAACATGCATGTCTCTATACAAACATATAAAAATCTATATTCTAAACTACTACTAATCTATGTGCATTCTACAATCTAAAATACATATTTAAAACTAGCCTAGATGCCGGTAGAGCATTATAATATAAGAATTACATTATGAAACATGCATGTCTCTATACAAACTTATAAAAATCTATATTCTAACCTACTACTAATCTATGTGCATTCTACAATCTAAAATACATACTTAAAACTAGCCTACATGCCGGTAGAGCATTATAATATAAGAATTACATTATGAAACATGCATGTCTCTATATAAACATATAAATAATTTATTTTTCTAAACTAAAACTACTATTAATAATCTACAAAAGAAATAGAACACACAACGCAACACTTGGGACTAAGCGACAACCTGTCGATAGCCCAAACGCTCAAAGTAATTAATACCGCAACGACCTGAGTAATTGCATACAGAAATTCTATCATCAAACACAAATATGTAAACACACACTAAACGCACAATAATCTAGAAACAAAACCTTCAATACTATGTTGTCACACTACAAGATATATATGTATATATGAAATCAAATGATTGACACATAACCTCAAATACACAACACTATATCACTAAAGAATCTGAATGAAAATCACTTTGCCAGAAATATATACATATATACGCGTGCGTGTGTGTGTTCTATCTTATTAAAAGAAATTAATATAAAATAAATAATTAACATTTCATTTCGTATGAACACTATATGGGCAAGAGAGATATGCATATAAATACGTATATATATATATATATATGTATGTATGTGTGAGTGCATATGTTTTATATTATCGAATACTCTATGAAATAAACTACTCGAAACAATAAATAATGCAATCGAAGAATTACAAAACATTAGCTATACTGAAGTGACACACAACATAAACATATATATATATATACGTATATTCACACGAGTTATACTATTTAATAATATTAATAAATAAATGTTCTAATTGCGGTAGAATAAGGAAAAAACGAGCGACAGACGAAAATTACTTCGATATCAAACAAAACTAAAGACCCGTCACTAAAAACTTTACTGATGACATTTATGAGCGGCCATGTTGGATTTACACGCGTCATGGCGACAGGAATATTAGGGATTAATGGAAGTCAGGCGCGAGAAACAAATCATGAAAACACATTGTTAACACTTTTCTTTAATAAATTTTATGGGCAACTACAAATATAAAAATATATATATATATTTAAATAAAAGGGGGGAAATATAAAATTAAAAAATTAACAAATGTAAAATAGATAACCTAACACTATCAGACTAAAAAAAATATATATATATATATATACACATATTGAACACAAAATTAATAATAATAAGGAACATCAAAACAGCGAACCAACAAAATTGAGACAGCTACAATAAATCAAAATCGAAGCAAGGAGCTCCGGGATAAAGTTCGCTGAACTCACACATACACCAATAGCGCACAACAGGGGAAATTCCCTTTCTACCAGAAGCATGGTGACGAAGATGCGCCTCCAAAACCTCTTCGGAATCCCACTTTCGCTTGGGCTGGAAACAACACGGTATATTTTAAATAAAACGAAACAGGACGAACCAAACGAACTAAAAATAAGACTAAATACGTACCAGGGAAGTCTGGAAAGGAACCTCTGATAGAAACGACTCAGCAAACATGGTTCGAACGTCGATCACCGAAGCCTAAGGAAATAGCAAAAAAGGAAAAAACAATCAAAATCACAAAACAATCTTAATATGCAAACATCCAAACTTACGCAAAACAATTCGAAGGAGGAGGTCTTTGTTATGGGAGAGCAGCGGAGTTGCGCGTGTTGCCCGAGCAAACTTTAAAATAATAATGATGCTGCAGCCACCAGCCCTTCCACGCGCCGAAGAAACACCGGTAATTCCCACGGTACAGCACGTGGAAGTTTCTCGCGGAACGGACTAGATCAGCGTGGAATGCTTCAAATCTCCTAGACGCTAGCTCAGCGGAAACACAGGACTGATAAAAAACTAAGTCGAAATATGGAATTTACATTTTGTCACGTACGATTCCAAGAAGCCCAAACTGCAACAGCGGACCACCACCCCGTGGGGGATGGCATTATAAATAAGCGATGCAACATAGCGCGGCGTTCATTATTCGTGCATTATTCGCTCTTTAATTCTTTATTCGTTCTTCAGTTCATTATTCGTGCATTATTCGTTCCTTAATTCTTTATTCGTTCATTATTAGTTCATTATTCGTGCATTATTCGTTCATTAGTTTGCGATCGTTTGTTACTACGGCTCATTATTCTTTGCGTCTAGAAATTTGTATAAGTATTTTGCGTTTCGAGGTCTTTAGTTTTTCGATAAAGAGAAGAGAGTCGCGATTAAATAAAGTAAAATTTTAAGCCTTCATTACGATATCAATTCAGTTAGCAAGTCACTCAATTTGTATCGAAATAGTTTAATAAAGTAAAGGTTGATAGAAAACTATATTCGAGATTAAATAATAAACCCAACAACCTTCGACGATCACCGGGACAGCTGGAGTGATGGCACGAGATAGCACCTTTTCCTCAAGGCAAGCAAATTAAATTTAAAAAACTTTCTTCTTCTCTGGCAATCTCGTTGTCCTCGAGAATTGAATCAAAACCTCCTATCATCGATTTCATTTACGGTTTTAAAGATAGAAATATTGCTTAAATTTTAAACAAAGGAGTTGTCCGTTGTGTCGGCTTGTGCGAACGGTGTTTTCAGCTACTGAAACACCCACTGATCTTCGCCTTCCTCCTCCCACTGTTGGTAAATTATTACCCGTCTTTGGGCAAGGCTGGCGAAATCACACGAGTCCCACACAGAGAGGATCGTTAGAATTATCCTCGATAGCTAAACTCAAAAGGCAAGAAAATCGTGGCGACAGAATCCATCGGGGTAAATGAATTGAGTTTCGGTCTTAACAGTGAAATTAAAAGAGAAGAGGAAGTCAAACGAAAAAATAAATTTATATAAAACAACAAACAATCTCACATTCCTATCTAATCCAGCAACGCTAAAATATATATATCTAGCTAATCAAATATATATATATAATAACCTAACCCATTTCACATTCAAGTAAAAATCCGTTCGACGAGGAAAAATATTTATTGTACCCAGCTTTAAACCTCTCCCGCGCTAGTATCCCTGCGCATAGCAGGTTAGCCGAAAAGTGAAATTCGTTTACCAGTTGCATTAAGCGTCAGTTAACGCTACCCATTAAACGCAAAGGAAAATAAGAAAAAATAAAATATTTTGAAATAGTCCTTGGACTATTTCTGGTGGCAGCAACTACCGTATTAATTAATAACCTAAATCGGAATTAAATACACAATAATATTATTTTAATTTATTTCCTTTCCGATTAAATTCAAAACTCAAACTCAACTATAAAAAAAAAAAAAATTTTTTTTCCAGTAAAATTCAACCTTAGATTTGATCGATTTAAACAAACAAATTGATACGTAACACAAAATATCTCGCAAATCGCGAAAATTTCAAAAATTTTGACGAAAAATAGCCGTCATTTCCTTCCCGTTGGAGATATTTCGACGTTTAAGCACTCGTTGAACTCCATTTTACAGTGCTAATTCAATGCACAACCATTTGAGCGTCGAAACAATCAAAATATCTCGCAAGTCGCGAAAATTTCAAAAATTTTGACGAAAAATAGCCGTCATTTCCTTCCGTTGGAGATATTTCGACGTTTAAGCACTCGTTGAACTCCATTTCACAGTGCTAATTCAATGCACATCCATTTGAGCGTCGAAACAATCAAAATATCTTGCAAATCGCGATTTTAACGAAAAATAGCCGTCATTTCCTTCCCGTTGGAGATATTTCGACGTTTAAGCACTCGTTGAACTCCATTTCACAGTGCTAATTCAATGCACAACCATTTAAGTGTCGAAACAATCAAAATATCTCGCAGATCGCGAAAATTTCGAAAATTGGTACGAAAAATAGCCGTCATTTCCTTCCCGATGGAGATATTACGACGTCTAAGCACTCGTTGAACTCCATTTCACAGTGCTAATTCAATGCACAACCATTCGAGCAGTCGAACAATCAATAAAATATCTCGCAAATCGCGATTTTGACGAAAAATAGCCGTCATTTCCTTCCCGTCGGAGATATTTCGACGTTTAAGCACTCGTTGAACTCCATTTCACAGTGCTAATTCAACGCACAACCATTTGAGCGTCGAAACAATCAAAATATCTCGCAAATCGCGAAAATTGCAAAAATTTTGACGAAAAATAGCCGTCATTTCCTTCCCGTTGGAGATATTTCGACGTTTAAGCACCCGTTGAACTCCATTTCACAGTGCTAATTCAATGCACAACCATTTGAGCGTCGAAACAATCAAAATATCTCGCAAATCGCGAAAATTTCAAAAATTTTGACGAAAAATAGCCGTCATTTCCTTCCCGTTGGAGATATTTCGACGTTTAAGCACTCGTTGAACTCCATTTCACAGTGCTAATTCAATGCACAACCATTTGAGCGTCGAAACAGTCAAAATATCTCGCAAATCGCGAAAATTTCAAAAATTTTGACCAAAAATAGCCGTCATTTCCTTCCCGTTAAAGATATTTCGACGTTCAAGCACTCGTTGAACTCCATTTCACAGTGCTAATGCAATGCACAACCATTTAAGCGTCGAAACAATCAAAATATCTCGCAAATCGCGATTTTGACGAAAAATAGTCAGCTATTTTCCCGTTGGAGATAGTTCGACGTTTAAGCACTCGTTGAACTCCATTTCACAGTGCTAATTCTAGGCACAACCATTTGAGCGTCGAAACATTCAAAATATCTCGCAAATCGCGATTTTGATGAAAAATAGCCGTCATTTCCTTCCCGTTGGAGATATTTCGACGTTTAAGCACTCGTTGAACTCCATTTCACAGTGTTAATTCAATGCACAACCATTTGAGCGTCGAAACAATCAAAATATCTCGCAAATCGCGAAAATTTCAAAAATTTTGACGAAAAATAGCCGTCATTTCTCTTCCGTTGGAGATATTTCGACGTTTAAGCACTCGTTGAACTCCATTTCACAGTGCTAATGCAATGCACAACCGTTTAAGCGTCGAAACAATCAAAAAAATCTCGCAAATCGCGAAAATTTCAAAAATTTTGACGAAAAATAGCCGTCATTTCCTTCCCGTTGGAGATATTTCGACGTTTAAGCACTCGTTGAACTCCATTTCACAGTGCTAATTCAATGCACAGCCATTTGAGCGTCGAAACAATCAAAATATCTCGCAAATCGCGAAAATTTCAAAAATTTTGACGAAAAATAGCCGTCATTTCCTTCCCGTTGGAGATATTTCGACGTTTAAGCACTCGTTGAACTCCATTTCACAGTGCTAATTCAATGCACAACCATTTGAGTGTCGAAACCCTCAAAATATCTCGCAAATCGCGATTTTGAAGAAAATAGCCGTCATTTCCTTCCCGTTGGAGATATTTCGACGTTTAAGCACTCGTTGAACTCCATTTCACAGTGCTAATTCAATGCACAACCATTTGAGTGTCGAAACAATCAAAATATCTCGCAAATCGCGAAAATTTCAAAAATTTTGACGAAAAATAGCCGTCATTTCCTTCCCGTTGGAGATATTTCTGACGTTTAAGCAATTTGCTGAACTCATTTCACAGTGCTAATTCAATGCACAGCCATTTGTGCGTCGAAACAATCAAAATATCTCGCAAATCGCGAAAATTTCAGTAAAAAATTTTGACGAAAAATAGCCGTCATTTCCTTCCCGTTGGAGATATTTCTGGATGTTTACACTCGTTGAACCCATTTCACAGTGCTAATTCAATGCACAACTATTAGAAAGGCCGAAACAATCAAAAATATCTCGCAAATCGCGGATTTTGACGAAAAATAGCCGTCATTTCTTTCCCGTTGGAGATATTTCGACGTTTAAGCACTCGTTGAACTTCATTTCACAGTGCTAATTCAATGCACAGCCATTTAAGCGTCGAAACAATCAAAAAAATCTCGCAAATCGCGAAAATTTCAAAAATTTTGACGAAAAATAGCTGTCATTTCCTTCCCGTTGGAGATATTTCGACGTTTAAGCACTCGTTGAACTCCATTTCACAGTGCTAATTCAATGCACAACCATTTGAGCGTCGAAACAATCAAAATATCTCGCAAATCGCGAAAATTTCGAAAATTTTGACGAAAAATAGCCGTCATTTCCTTCCCGTTGGAGATATTTCGACGTTTAAGCACTTGTTGAACTCCATTTCACAGTGCTAATTCAATGCACAACCATTTGAGCGTCGAAACAATCAAAATATCTCGCAAATCGCGAAAATTTCAAAAATTTTGACGAAAAATAGCCGTCATTTCCTTCCCGTTGGAGATATTTCGACGTTTAAGCCCTCGTTGAACTCCATTTCACAGTGCTAATTCAATGCACAACCATTTAAGCGTCGAAACAATCAAAATATTTCGCAAATCGCGATGATTTAGTATTTTTGACGAAAAATAGCCGTCATTTCCTTCCCGTTGGAGATATTTCGACGTTTCTGCACTCGTTGAACTCCATTTCATAGTGCTTATTCAATGCACAACCATTTCAGCATCGAAACAATCAAAATATCTCGCAAATCGCGATTTTGACGAAAAATAGCCGTCATTTCCTTTCCGTTGGAGATATTTCGACGTTTAAGCGCTCGTTGAACTCTATTTCACAGTGCTAATGCAATGCACAACCATTTAAGCGTCGAAAAAATCAAAATATCTCGCAAATCGCGAAGATTTCGTAAATTTTGACGAAAAATAGCCGTCATTTCTTTCCCGTTGGAGATATTTCGACGTTTAAGCACTCGTTGAACTCCATTTCATAGTGCTAATTCAATGCACAACCATTTGAGCGTCGAAATAATCAAAATATCTCGCAAATCGCGATTTTGACGAAAAATAGCCGTCATTTCCTTCCCGTTGGAGATATTTCGACGTTTAAGCACTCGTTGAACTCCATTTCACAGTGCTAATGCAATGCACAACCATTTAAGCGTCGAAACAATGAAAGTATCTCGCAAATCGCGAAGATTTCGCAAATTTTGAAGAAAAATAGCCGTCATTTCCTTCCCGTTGGAGATATTTCGACGTGTAAGCACTCGTTGAACTCCATTTCACAGTGCTAATTCAATGCACAACCATTTGAGCGTCGAAACAATCAAAATATCTCGCAAATCGCGAAAATTTCAAAAATTTTGACGAAAAATAGCCGTCATTTCCTTCCCGTTGGAGATATTTCGACGTTTAAGCACTCGTTGTACTCCATTTCACAGTGCTAATGCAATGGACAACCATTTAAGCGTCGAAACAATCAAAATATCTCGCAAATCGCGAAGATTTCAAAAATTTGGACGAAAAATAGCCGTCATTTCCTTCCCGTTGGAGATATTTCGACGTTTAAGCACTCGTTGAACTCCATTTCATAGTGCTAATTCAATGCACAACCATTTGAGCGTCGAAACAATCAAAATATCTCAGAAATCGCGAAAATTTCAAAAATTTTGTCGAAAAATAGCCGTCATTTCCTTCCCGTTGGAGATATTTCGACGTTTAAGCACTCGTTGAACTCCATTTCATAGTGCTAATTCAATGCACAACCATTTGAGCGTCGAAACAATCAAAATATCTCGCAAATCGCGATTTTGACGAAAAATAGCCGTCATTTCCTTCCCGTTGGAGATATTTCGACGTTTAAGCACTCGTTGAACTCCATTTCACAGTGCTAATTCAATGCACAACCATTTGAGCGTCAAAACAATCAAAATATCTCGCAAATCGCGAAAATTTCAAAAATTTTGACG
Source organism: Bombus vosnesenskii (assembly GCF_011952255.1). Classification (NCBI taxonomy): domain Eukaryota; kingdom Metazoa; phylum Arthropoda; class Insecta; order Hymenoptera; family Apidae; genus Bombus; species Bombus vosnesenskii. The sequence continues at coordinate 241,220 of NW_022883059.1, forward strand.
AAAAATAGCCGTCATTTCCTTCCCGTTGGAGATATTTCGACGTTTAAGCGCTCGTTGAACTCCATTTCACAGTGCTAATGCAATGCTCAACCATTTAAGCGAAGAAACAATCAAAATATCTCGCAAATCGCGAAAATTTCGAAAATTTTGACGAAAAATAGCCGTCATTTCCTTCCCGTTGGAGATATTTCGACGTTTAAGCACTCGTTGAACTCCATTTCACAGTGCTAATTCAATGCACAACCATTTGAGCTTCGAAACAATCAAAATATCTCGCAAATCACGAAAATTTCAAAAATTTTGACGAAAAATAGCCGTCATTTCCTTCCCGTTGGAGATATTTCGACGTTTAAGCATTCGTTGAACTCCATTTCATAGTGCTAATTCAATGCACAACCATTTGAGCGTCGAAACAATCAAAATATCTCGCAAATCGCGATTTTGACGAAAAATAGCCGTCATTTCCTTCCCGTTGGATATATTTCGACGTTTAAGCGCTCGTTGAACTCCATTTCACAGTGCTAATTCAATGCACAACCATTTGAGCGTCGAAACAATCAAAATATCTCGCAAGTCGCGAAAATTCCGAAAATTTTGACGAAAAATAGCCGTCACTTCCTTCCCGTTGGAGATATTTCGACGTTTAAGCACTCGTTGAACTCCATTTCATAGTGCTAATACAATGCACAACCATTTGAGCGTCGAAACAATCAAAATATCTCGCAAATCGCGAAAATTTCAAAAATTTTGACGAAAAATAGCCGTCATTTCCTTCCCGTTGGAGATATTTCGACGTTTAAGCACTCGTTGAACTCCATTTCACAGTGCTAATTCAATGCACATCCATTTGAGCGTCGAAACAATCAAAATATCTCGCAAATCGCGATTTTAACGAAAAATAGCGGTCATTTCCTTCCCGTTGGAGATATTTCGACGTTTGAGCACTCGTTGAACTCCATTTCACAGTGCTAATTCAATGCACAACCATTTGAGCGTCGAAACAATCAAAATATCTCGCAAATCGCGATTTTGACGTAAAATAGCCGTCATTTCCTTCCCGTTGGAGATATTTCGACGTTTAAGCACTCGTTGAACTCCATTTCATAGTGCTAATTCAATGCACAACCATTTGAGCGTAGAAACAATCAAAATATCTCGCAAATCGCGATTTTGACGAAAAATAGCCGTCATTTCCTTCCCGTTGGAGATATTTCGACGTTTAAGCACTCGTTGAACTCCATTTCATAGTTCTAATTCAATGCACAACCATTTGAGCGTCGAAACAATCAAAATATCTCGCAAATCGCGAAAATTTCCAAAATTTTGACGAAAAATAGCCGTCATTTCCTTCCCGTTGGAGCTATTTCGACGTTTAAGCACTCGTTGAACTCCATTTCATAGTGCTAATTCAATGCACAACCATTTGAGCGTCGAAACAATCAAAATATCTCGCAAATCGCGATTTTAACGAAAAATAGCCGTCATTTCCTTCCCGTTGGAGATATTTCGACGTTTAAAGCACTCGGGTGAACTCCATTTCATAGTGCTAATTCAATGCACAACCATTTGAGCGTCGAAACAATCAAAATATCTCGCAAATCGCGATTTTGACGAAAATAGCCGTCATTTCCTTCCCCGTTGGAGATATTTCGACGTTTAAGCGCTCGTTGAACTCCATTTCACGAATTGCTAATGCAATGCTCAACCATTTAAGCAGAAGAAACAATCCAAAATATCTCGCAAATCGAAATTTCCGAAAATTTTTGACGAAAATAGCCGTCATTTCCTTCCCGTTGGAGTATTTCGACGTTTAAGCACTCGTTGAACTCCATTTCACAGTCACTAATTCAATGCACAACCATTTGAGCGTCGAAACAATCAAATATTTCGCAAATCGCGAAAATTTCAAAAATTTTGACGAAAAATAGCCGTCATTTCTTTCCCGTTGGAGATATTTCGACGTCTAAGCACTCGTTGAATTCCATTTCACAGTGCTAATTCAATGCACTACCATTTGAGCGTCGAAACAATCAAAATATCTCGCAAATCGCGAAAATTTCAAAAATTTTGACGAAAAATAGCCGTCATTTCCTTCCCGTTGGAGATATTTCGACGTTTAAGCACTCGTTGAACTCCATTTCACAGTGCTAATTCAATGCACAACCATTTGAGCGTCGAAACAATCAAAATATCTCGCAAATCACCCGATTTTGACGAAAAAACCAGCCGTCATTTCCTTCCCGTTGGAGATATTTCGACGTTTAAGCACTCGTTGAACTCCATTTCGCAGTGCTAATTCAATGCACAACCATTTGAGCGCCGAAACAATCAAAATATCTCGCAAATCGCGAAAATTTCAAAAATTTTGTCGAAAAATAGCCGTCATTTCCTTCCCGTTGGAGATATTTCGACGTATAAGTACTCGTTGAACTCCATTTCACAGTGCTAATTCAATGCACATCCATTTGAGCGTCGAAACAATCAAAATATCTCGCAAATCGCGAAAATTTCAAAAATTTTGACGAAAAATAGCCGTCGTTTCCTTCCCGTTGGAGATATGTCGATGTTTAAGCACTCGTTGAACTCCATTTCACAGTGCTAATTCAATGCACAACCATTTGAGTGTCGAAACAATCAAAATATCGCACCGTCGCGAAATTTCGAAAATTTTGACGAAAAATGGCAAATCATTTCCCTTCCGTTGGAGATATTTCGACGTTTTAAACTCGTGTACTCCCGACTACGAAGTGCTAATTCAATGCCACAACCATTTGAGCTGATCGAAACAATCAAAATATCTCGCAAATCGCGAAAATTTCAAAATTTGACGAAAATAGCCGTCATTTCCTTCCCGTTGGAGATATTTCGACGTATAAGTACTCGTTGAACTCCATTTCACAGTGCTAATTCAATGCACAACCATTTGAGCGTCGAAACAATCAAAATATCTCGCAAATCGCGAAAATTTCAAAAATTTTGACGAAAAATAGCCGTCATTTCCTTCCCGTTGGAGATATTTCGACGTTTAAACACTCGTTGAACTCCATTTCACAGTGCTAATTCAATGCACATCCATTTGAGCGTCGAAACAATCAAAATATCTCGCAAATCGCGATTTTAACGAAAAATAGCCGTCATTTCCTTCCCGTTGGAGATATTTCGACGTTTAAACACTCGTTGAACTCCATTTCACAGTGCTAATTCAATGCACAACCATTTGAGCGTCGAAACAATCAAAATATCTCGCAAATCGCGAAAATTTCGAAAATTTTGACGAAAAATAGCCGTCATTTCCTTCCCGTTGGAGATATTTCGACGTTTAAGCACTCGTTGAACTCCATTTCACAGTGCTAATTCAATGCACAACCATTTGAGCGTCGAAACAATTAAAATATCTCGCAAATCGCGATTTTGACGTAAAATAGCCGTCATTTCCTTCCCGTTGGAGATATTTTGACGTTTAAGCACTCGTTGAACACCATTTCATAGTGCTAATTCAATGCACAACCATTTGAGCGTCGAAACAATCAAAATATCTCAGAAATCGCGAAAATTTCAAAAATTTTGACGAAAAATAGCCGTCATTTCCTTCCCGTTGGAGATATTTCGACGTTTAAGCACTCGTTGAACTCCATTTCATAGTGCTAATTCAATGCACAACCATTTGAGCGTCGAAACAATCAAAATATCTCGCAAATCGCGATTTTGACGAAAAATAGCCGTCATTTCCTTCCCGTTGGAGATATTTCGACGTTTAAGCACTCGTTGAACTCCATTTCATAGTGCTAATTCAATGCACAACCATTTGAGCGTCGAAACAATCAAAATATCTCGCAAATCGCGATTTTGACGAAAAATAGCCGTCATTTCCTTCCCGTTGGAGATATTTCGACGTTTAAGCGCTCGTTGAACTCCATTTCACAGTGCTAATGCAATGCTCAACCATTTAAGCGAAGAAACAATCAAAATATCTCGCAAATCGCGAAAATTTCGAAAATTTTGACGAAAAATAGCCGTCATTTCCTTCCCGTTGGAGATATTTCGACGTTTAAGCACTCGTTGAACTCCATTTCATAGTGCTAATTCAATGCACAACCATTTGAGCGTCGAAACAATCAAAATATTTCGCAAATCGCGAAAATTTCGAAAATTTTGACGAAAAATAGCCGTCATTTCCTTCCCGTTGGAGATATTTCGACGTTTAAGCACTCGTTGAACTCCATTTCATAGTGCTAATTCAATGCACAACCATTTGAGCGTCGAAACAATCAAAATATCTCAGAAATCGCGAACGAAAAATAGCCGTCATTTCCTTCCCGTTGGAGATATTTCGACGTTTAAGCACTCGTTGAACTCCATTTCATAGTGCTAATTCAATGCACAACCATTTGAGCGTCGAAACAATCAAAATATCTCGCAAATCGCGATTTTGACGAAAAATAGCTGTCATTTCCTTCCCGTTGGAGATATTTCGACGTTTAAGCACTCGTTGAACTCCATTTCATAGTGCTAATTCAATGCACAACCATTTGAGCGTCGGAACAATCAAAATATCTCTCAAATCGCGAAAATTTCGAAAATTTTGACGAAAAATAGCCGTCATTTCCTTCCCGTTGGAGATATTTCGACGTTTAAGCACTCGTTGAACTCCATTTCACAGTGCTAATTCAATGCACAACCATTTGAGCGTCGAAACAATTAAAATATCTCGCAAATCGCGATTTTGACGTAAAATAGCCGTCATTTCCTTCCCGTTGGAGATATTTCGACGTTTAAGCACTCGTTGAACTCCATTTCATAGTGCTAATTCAATGCACAACCATTTGAGCGTCGAAACAATCAAAATATCTCAGAAATCGCGAAAATTTCAAAAATTTTGTCGAAAAATAGCCGTCATTTCCTTCCCGTTGGAGATATTTCGACGTTTAAGCATTCGTTGAACTCCATTTCACAGTGCTAATTCAATGCACATCCATTTGAGCGTCGAAACAATCGAAATATCTCGCAAATCGCGATTTTGACAAAAAATAGCCGTCATTTCCCTCCCGTTGGAGATATTTCGACGTTTAAGCACTCGTTGAACTCCATTTCACAGTGCTAATTCAATGCACAACCATTTGAGCGTCGAAACAATCAAAATATCTCGCAAATCGCGAAAATTTCAAAAATTTTGACGAAAATAGCCGTCATTTCCTTCCCGTTGGAGATATTTCGACGTTTAAGCACTCGTTGAACTCCATTTCACAGTGCTAATTCAATGCACAACCATTTGAGCGTCGAGACAATCAAAATATCTCGCAAATCGCGAAATTTCAAAAATTTAGACGAAAAATAGCCGTCATTTCCTTCCCGTTGGAGATATTTCGACGTTTAAGCACTCGTTGAACTCCATTTCGCAGTGCTAATTCAATGCACAACCATTTGAGCGTCGAAACAATCAAAATATCTCGCAAATCGCGATTTTGACGAAAAATAGCCGTCATTTCCTTCCCGTTGGAGATATTTCGACGTTTAAGCACTCGTTGAACTCCATTTCATAGTGCTAATTCAATGCACAACCATTTGAGCGTCGAAACAATCAAAATATCTCGCAAATCGCGATTTTGACGAAAAATAGCCGTCATTTCCTTCCCGTTGGAGATATTTCGACGTTTAAGCGCTCGTTGAACTCCATTTCACAGTGCTAATGCAATGCTCAACCATTTAAGCGAAGAAACAATCAAAATATCTCGCAAATCGCTAAAATTACGAAAATTTTGACGAAAAATAGCCGTCATTTCCTTCCCGTTGGAGATATTTCGACGTTTAAGCACTCGTTGAACTCCATTTCACAGTGCTAATTCAATGCACAACCATTTGAGCGTCGAAACAATCAAAATATCTCGCAAATCGCGAAAATTTCGAAAATTTTGACGAAAAATAGCCGTCATTTCCTTCCCGTTGGAGATATTTCGACGTTTAAGCACTCGTTGAACTCCATTTCATAGTGCTAATTCAATGCACAACCATTTGAGCGTCGAAACAATCAAAATATCTCTCAAATCGCGAAAATTTCGAAAATTTTGACGAAAAATAGCCGTCATTTCCTTCCCGTTGGAGATATTTCGACGTTTAAGCACTCGTTGAACTCCATTTCATAGTGCTAATTCAATGCACAACCATTTGAGCGTCGAAACAATCAAAATATCTCGCAAATCGCGAAAATTTCAAAAATTTTGACGAAAAATAGCCGTCATTTCCTTCCCGTTGGAGATATTTCGACGTTTAAGCACTCGTTGAACTCCACTTCATAGTGCTAATTCAATGCACAACCATTTGAGCGTCGAAACAATCAAAATATCTCGCAAATCGCGATTTTGACGAAAAATAGCCGTCATTTCCTTCCCGTTGGAGATATTTCGACGTTTAAGCACTCGTTGAACTCCATTTCATAGTGCTAATTCAATGCACAACCATTTGAGCGTCGAAACAATCAAAATATCTCGCAAATCGCGAAAATTTCAAAAATTTTGACGAAAAATAGCCGTCATTTCCTTCCCGTTGGAGATATTTCGGCGTTTAAGCACTCGTTGAACTCCATTTCACAGTGCTAATTCAATGCACAACCATTTGAGCGTCGAAACAATCAAAATATCTCGCAAATCGCGAAAATTTCAAAAATTTTGACGAAAAATAGCCGTCGTTTCCTTCCCGTTGGAGATATTTCGACGTTTAAGCACTCGTTGAACTCCATTTCATAGTGCTAATTCAATGCACAACCATTTGAGCGTCGAAACAATCAAAATATCTCGCAAATCGCGATTTTGACGAAAAATAGCCGTCATTTCCTTCCCGTTGGAGATATTTCGACGTTTAAGCGCTCGTTAAACTCCATTTCACAGTGCTAATGCAATGCACAACCATTTAAGCGAAGAAACAATCAAAATATCTCGCAAATCGCGAAAATTTCGAAAATTTTGACGAAAAATAGCCGTCATTTCCTTCCCGTTGGAGATATTTCGACGTTTAAGCGCTCGTTGAACTCCATTTCACAGTGCTAATGCAATGCACAACCATTTGAGCGTCGAAACAATCAAAATATTTCGCAAATCGCGAAAATTTCAAAAATTTTGACGAAAAATAGCCGTCATTTCCTTCCCGTTGGAGATATTTCGACGTTTAAACACTCGTTGAACTCCATTTCACAGTGCTAATTCTATGCACAACCATTTGAGCGTCGAAACAATCAAAGTATCTCAGAAATGTAGAAATTTTAAAGGCTGTCGAAAAATAGCCGTCATTTTCCCTTCCGTTGATGTTTCGACGTTTAAGCACTCGTTGAACTCCATTTCATAGTGCTAATTCAATGCACAACCATTTGAGCGTCGAGAAACAATCAAAATATCTCGCAAAATCGCGAAAATTTCGAAAGAACACGGCGAAAAATAGCTGTCATTTCCTTCCCGTTGGGGATATTTCGACGTTTAAGCACTCGTTGAACTCCATTTCACAGTGCTAATTCAATGCACAACCATTTGAGCGTCGAAACAATCAAAATATCTCGCAAATCGCGATTTGACGAAAAATAGCCGTCATTTCCTTCCCGTTGGAGATATTTCGACGTTTAAGCACTCGTTGAACTCCATTTCACAGTGCTAATTCAATGCACAACCATTTGAGCGTCGAAACAATCAAAATATCTCGCAAATCGCGAAAATTTCAAAAATTTTGACGCGAAATAGCCGTCATTTCCTTCCCGTTGGAGATATTTCGACGTTTAAGCACTCGTTGAACTCCGTTTCACAGTGCTAATTCAATGCACATCCATTTGAGCGTCGAAACAATCAAAATATCTCGCAAATCGCGATTTTAACGAAAAATAGCCGTCATTTGCTTCCCGTTGGAATGCTGCGACGTTTAAGCTTTATCGTTGAGCTCCGTTTCACAGTGCTAATTCAATGCGCATCCCATTTTGGTGGCATCGAAGCCGTCAAAATATCTCTCGCAAATCGCGATTTTAACGAAAAATAGCCGTCATTTCCTTCCCGTTGGAGATATTTCGACGTTTAAGCACTCGTTGAACTCCATTTCACAGTGCTAATTCAATGCACAACCATTTGAGCGCAAGTAATCAAAATATCTCGCAAATCGCGAAATTTCAAAATTTTGACCGTCATTTCCTTCCCGTTGGAGATATTTCGACGTTTAAGCACTCGTTGAACTCTATTTCACAGTGCTAATTCAATGCACAACCATTTAAGCGCCGAAACAATCAAAATATCTCGCAAATCGCGAAAATTTCAAAAATTTTGACGAAAAATAGCCATCATTTCCTTCCCGTTGGAGATATTTCGACGTTTAAGCACTCGTTGAACTCCATTTCACAGTGCTAATTCAATGCACAACCATTTGAGCGTCGAAACAAACAAAATATCTCGCAAATCGCGAAAATTTCAAAAATTTAGACGAAAAATAGCCGTCATTTCCTTCCCGTTGGAGATATTTCGACGTTTAAGCACTCGTTGAACTCCATTTCACAGTGCTAATTCAATGCACAACCATTTGAGCGTCGAAACAATCAAAATATCACGCAAATCGCGAAAATTTCAAAAATTTTGACGAAAAATAGCCGTCATTTCCTTCCCGTTGGAGATATTTCGACGTTTAAGCACTCGTTGAACTCCATTTCACAGTGCTAATTCAATGCAGATCCATTTGAGCGTCGAAACAATCAAAATATCTCGCAAATCGCGATTTTAACGAAAAATAGCCGTCATTTCCTTCCCGTTGGAGATATTTCGACGTTTAAGCACTCGTTGAACTCCATTTCACAGTGCTAATTCAATGCACAACCATTTGAGCGTCGAAACAATCAAAATATCTCGCAAATCGCGAAAATTTCAAAAATTTTGACGAAAAATAGCCGTCATTTCCTTCCCGTTGGAGATATTTCGACGTTTAAACACTCGTTGAACTCCATTTCACAGTGCTAATTCAATGCACAACCATTTGAGCGTCGAAACAATAAAAATATCTCGCAAATCGCGA